>NC_081433.1:27434349-27522952 GCF_949786415.1 Peromyscus eremicus
GGGAAGCCCTATCACAAGTCCATCAGTTCCTGGATAGGGTAAGGGACCTTCTGAGAACATTGCCCCATGGGACACTTTGTAAATTATCCTGTGGAGTTCAATGGATTAATACTTACGGCTTGGAGTTCGCCAGCCTCCGGAAACTAGAGCACGGAGCTGATTTCTAAATGTCTGAAGCTAGCACTACCTAACTATAAAGCTGATGTTAAATCACACAAACAAATCTGAATTTTGACTACCCCTCAGGGGCCACTCACTCCCATGGCTACAGTAGGCATACCCCTCCCCAGAAACAGCTATTATGCTAACCGCAGGGAAGGCATAGTCTTCCTTATCTCTACTTAGCAGCTGTCTGGTGTTTGCGGAACACCAGTACATATTTATTGAGCAATGGGATTTGTTTGTCCTTGTGAATGAAAATGTCTGATGCACACAGAGGGCTGAGGGAATGCACTATGTTTTTGTTTCTGTAAATCCAGTGGTGGATTAGTCCGGGCCCGCCTATTTCTGGGTGACCCTAACTCACCTTGCCTATCTGGTACTTTATCTTGTCAAAATTCCTTTCATTGTTATCATTCCTATCTACCCTGACTCACAGTTGGGGCCCTTGACAGACTAAGTGTTTAATCCCTGGAGTCCATGTCTCTAGACTCTGGGTCCCTCCTCCTTTGCTGACTCTGACTTGTGAGTGAGTGTTAGGGAGGTAAGCTTGCCCTTGAAGCCCTGGAAAGGGTTTTTTAAAGGCAGTGACTTAAGGACCTCTGTGATTCTGTTTGTGTGTCTGTTTCTGGTGTCCTTTGGAAATAGAAAGAAAGAAAAAACAAAAACAAAAACACAGCCCAGAGTTAAAAGGACAGTGGCTTCTGCTGCCCATGGCCTGGCTGCCCCCAAGGGATGGTCATCTGTAACCAGTGCCCATCTCTAAAGCCTTTTGAAAGAATAATGGGAAGGAATGGGAAGCTCCTGAATTCCCCTTAAACTGCCCCAGTATGTAATTTGAAGCCAGGCCCAGCAACCCAGCAGAGAAAAATACCTGAGTGACAGAAATGTCAAAGGGGAAACCTGTCAACAATGGCATCTGATCCCCAGGGGAGAAGCAGACTATTGGTCCCCACAGTCCTGCAGCTTGCCAGCAAACCCAAGATCTGCCTGGGTTGACATTTTCACCCAGTCAAGTGTTCCCTCTTCAGGAAAACTCTCAAGAGGCCCTGTAAGGTAAACTACCTGCTCTCCCAACGGTCATTGACATCAATGTCACCCCCAGAGGTAAAGAAGGAGTCCTGGTGTCAGCCAGCGACAGTTCCATGAAAGCATCCTCTGGGTAATGCTCTCCGTTGAGCGTGTCCCAGTGCAGGCTCCTCTCTGAGCACGAACGTGCAGTCCCTCCCGGAATTCTCTCATAGTGCGAAAACTCATTTCAGAAGAAGAAAGCGAGGCATGGAGAGGGTACTCTCAAGACAACAGGGCTCTGAAGACGAAGAATCATCATCTGACACCAGGCTGCTGATGGAGGAGCTGGAGAACAGGACACGCAGCCGTGGACACCCACCCGGTTTGTTCTAACTGGCCTCCACAGCCCTGGGGACAAGGACTGGTCCACCTCCGTCATTTCTGAAGGTCTTAAAACCTCACACTTTGCTTTTCTAGAGAAAAACCAATAGCCTTGACTTATTTCTTTTGCCTCTATTACAAGTAAGTACCTACTGGATGTGTGAAAGAACGTTTCCTTTTTCTTTTTCCTTTTGTTTGTTTTGTTTTGTTTTTGTAGAAATGGTTTTATGTAGTCCAGGCTGGCCTCAAACTCACCAGGGAGCCAAGGATGAAACTGAACTCATGATGCTCCCGCCTCCACCACCCCACCTTCTCAGCATTGTGATCACAGGCATGCACCACCCGATCCAGCACTGAATGTGTGTTTTGAGAGGATCAAGCATGCCCTACATGAGCTTGCAGGAGTGTGTATCAAAAAACATATTCAACCCAGCAAGGGCACTAGTACAATGGTCAAGTTGGTTCCAAAAATATTTTGCATCATTTGAAGGGGTGGGGGGGGAGAAATGTCAGAATAAAAGTCCCTCTTTCAATGCAAAATTCCTAATGTTCTGCAAGGCAATAATAGCATGACCCAGAGGTTAGGAGGATAATGTCTCTACCAGCAAAAAACTATAAAGAAATAAATAACCCACAGCAGTATCAGGTCTTGACCAAAGTTAATGGCAAGGGCTGGAGATGTGGTAGAGCCGTTGCCTGGTATCTGCAAGTCCCCGGGTTCAACTCCCAGCACTGTCAAAAATAAAACCAGTTGACAAAGGTGTACATTTCCTATGTAGCTTCTAACTATGTTTCATATTTAAAATCACTTGAGATTTGGAAACCCTGAGGCCTAAGCTCACACTTGTGTTAGTTCCTCATGGCCACTACAATAAACCACTTCAGATGCAGCACTTAAAGCAACTGAACTTTATTTTTTACAGGTCTGAAGGTCAAGGGGCTAAAACGGGTGGGAGAGGTCATAGTCCTGCTAGAACAGTGGTTCTCAACCTGTGGGTGTTGACCCCTTTGGGGTCACAGATCAGATATCCTGCATATCAGATGTTTACATTACAATTTGTAACAGTAGCGAAATTACAGTTATGAAGTAACAATAAAAATATTTTATGGTTGGGGGTCACCACAACGTGAGGGACTGTGTGAAAGGGTCACAGTGTTAGGAAGGTTGAGAACCGCTGCCCTAGGAGTTCTAGGAGAGAACCTGCTTCCTGCCTTTTTCCAGCTTCCAGAGGCTGCGAGCACCCTTTAGTTTGTGCCCTATCCTCGGGGGGCTTCTCAAAAGCCGCAGTGTGGTACTTTCTCTGACCCCAGCTTCTATCCTGGTGTCCCCTCTCCTTGACTTGTTTTGGTTGTCAACTAGGCTGAATTAAGAGACTCCTAAGGCAGTTAAACGTATCTATGTGTCCATGGAGGGTTTTAATGAGAGTGAGAGATAAAAACTGGTTGGACAGGTTAGGGATAGGATTCTTGTCTTTGGCTAGAAGCCAGAAATGTCGGGGCTGCTGCCTCAGCTGGAGGGATAAATGTCAGAAGGGGGCTCTGGTTCCAGTTGGATTTCATGTCATCTTTTTTCTCCTTTCATTCAGCCTACATAGACATGAAACGTGACTGGGACTGAAAGGCCCCTGGACACCATGGGTGAGCCAGCTGGACTGACTCTGTCCCCGCCTGATAACCCACCCCTATTCCTCAATCTAAAAAGGTGTTACTCATCTCCCGATGAGAAATGTCTTTGTTAGGGTTTCTATTGCTGTGAAGAGACACCATGACCATGGCAACTTTTATAAAGGAAAATCATTTAATTGGGCATCTTATAGTGTCTGGCTGAGGGGCCCGTGGTGTCCCCCTGTCATCTTCTTTTCTCTCCCCGCCCCAAGCCTAAATTCCTCCTCTTACTTACTCTCCCTGCCTGGAAGTTCTGCCTATACCTCCTCCTTCACTATTGGCCAATCAGGTGCCTTAGGCAGGCAAGGTAAAACAGCAATACATTTTTACACAGTTACAACCATACACTTCCTCCAACAAGGCCACACCCACTCCAACAAGGCCACACCTACTCCATCAAGGCCACACCCCCCATTAGTGCCACCCCCTTTTGGGGGCCATTTTCTTTCAGACCACAAGAACCCTCAGTGATGCCCCTCCCCGGGCCCTGCTGTAGCGATACAGGGACTCCACTTGCTTTCTCTCTCTGAAACTCTGGGTACCAACCCACAAGAAAGAAATGCTTTTCTAAAGATGCCTCTTCCTTGTGGTTCCCGAGATTCCTTCTTCGGATTTGCAAACCAAGAACCTGGAGCCTCAGATTCAGTGGAAGTTTTGAGTGAGCTTGTACTTCTGGCACCCTAACTAATGAGCTTCGCCAGCCCAAGGCAAGAACGCCTGTCAGTATCGCACTGACATCTGGAACACTGACTGAGAGGAAGAGACCCACTGATGCTGCCAGCACCTGCCAACCAGTGGCCCAGGGATAAAGAAGCCCAAGAAAATAGGAGTGTGCAGCATCTTCGTTCCTCAGATGTCTGTCTCTGTTGCTGTCGTCTTTCCCTAACTCCAGTCTCCAGCTTCTTTGGCCTCTCCAACAAGGACTCAACACTAGTGCCTTTCTGTCAAACTTCCAGCCCTTGAGCCAAAGTATCCATCTTCTTGGGCTGAATAGCTAAATGAAGGCCATTAGTAGACTACCCAACCCCCATCATGTGAATAGTGTTAGCTAACTCCCCACGTGTGTGTGTCTGTCTGTCTGTTTGTCTGCCTGTCTCTCCTGTCTCTTCTGCATCTCTCTCAGTTATGTTCCTCTGTAGAACCTAACACATCACATCACTCTAGGACAGTGGTTGTCAACCTGGGCATCATGACCCCTTTGGGGGCACATATCAGATATCCTACATATCATATATTTACATTATAATTCATAATAGTAGCAAAATTACAGTTATGAAGTAGCAACAAAATAATTTTATGGTTGGGCACCACAACAACATGAAGGACTGTGTTAAAGAGTTGCAGTGTTAGGAAGGTTGAGGACCACTGCTCTGGGACCACCTAGATAAACCAGGATCATCCTTCCATCTAAATACCTATAGCTTAGTTATATCTACAAACTTTTGCCATTCAAGGCATATGCACACAGATTCTGCAAAGAAACTCATGGGCGTCTGCAGTGGGTTCTTTTTTTTTTTTTTTGGTTTTTTGAGACAGTGTTTCTCTGTGTAGCTTTGCACCTTTCCTGGAACTCACTTTGGAGACCAGGCTGGCCTCGAACTCACAGAGATCCGCCTGGCTCTGCCTCCCGAGTGCTGGGATTAAAGGCGTGCGCCACCACCGCCCGGCTGCAGTGGGTTCTTACTCCCCACCCTAGCCATTAAATCAGAACACGTGGGACCGGGAAACAGGCAGTAGACATTTTCTCTGCTCAACCATCCCCAGGTGATTCAAGTGTGAAGCAGCATTGAAGAGCCACTGCTCTGAATAATCGCTCAATCCTTGGTGGTGTTCTTCAATGGGACACTAAGAAAACATCTTGTCTTCCCTTTAGAAGTTGTTAACATGCCTCCCCACCATGTTCTTCTCTGGACCATGGACTGTTCTGAGATTAAGGTACCTGGAAAATCAGAGTTACAGAAATCTGCTCCTTAAAAGCCAGGGACGGGAGTCCCATGTGAAGGATGCCCTCCTTTGTCCAGAAGGCAAGGATTATTGTTTCCTGAAAGGAAGGGAGGCTGAGGCAAGGGAAACTTGAGCAAACAAACCTTGTCAAACTGACCTTTTGCTCCTGGCCACTTCTCAATCCAGTGAACTATTCTATCCCAAACCTCTGTGCCTTTTCATGCTGTCATAAATGCCCCGTG
The DNA here is from genome assembly GCF_949786415.1 of Peromyscus eremicus. Lineage (NCBI taxonomy): Eukaryota > Metazoa > Chordata > Mammalia > Rodentia > Cricetidae > Peromyscus > Peromyscus eremicus. The sequence continues at coordinate 27,439,752 of NC_081433.1, forward strand.
CAGTAGACAAATGTCTAGCTCCAACTGCTCCTGTAGTCTTCACTCCTTTACTAAAGTGCCCCTGCCACGTCAAATTTGAATTCAGTAAACACTCATGTGCTTCTGATGATCTGTCCTACATCAATTTAGTTCTAAGGTAGAGTACCCCCCGCCCCCAACTCCAAGAAAGTGCTTGAGAGAGCAGAGTTAAAAGTTGGCTTCCCTTGGGCTTTATTTGTAAATACTGGATAATTTTTCTTAGCCAACTAACAATTTTATCAATAATTCCCCAGTTCGCAAAGTTTCTGATTAACGTGTGCATTTGTTTCTGCCCCTGAGCGTGACGCTGCCCTCATCCACTGTAAACTTGACAAGCCACTCTCGGCTCTTGCCCTCCTGAAAAATGGAGCCAGAGCAACTCATTACTCGCAGGGTAGCGGCGACAGTGGGGGAAGGGGCAGGACACATGATTGAGATGCCATCTGTCAACATGACCGGGGCAGGACTGGAGGGAGAGCCAGTCTCAAGTTTCCGTGGCCAAGAATCGTGATCTGTGGACCACAAAGGACTGAGGCTCATAAACACTGTTCAAATAATAAAGCAAAAATAACATCTACAGGCACATACCCACCCATCTATCCATCAATTATACCTTACGGCTGAAAGCAGAGAGGAGCTGTGAAAACAGTCTGCGAAGCCCTCCCTGGAAATCTTGGTGTGTTTCCAAACACATAAAACCTGGAGCAGCAATCCTTTCTCTGGTCTAAGCTTATTGCATTTCGCAACCATAGACCAAAGAGCCTCTGGGTAAACCCTTCCCCAGGAACTGATGGTAACTGTCCACACAGACACCTGAGTTTACTGTTCTGTAGCTGTTCTTGTCATTCGATTAAAATAGCAGATTGTTCTTAAACTTCTTAGTGGCGTGAATAATATTCCTGGAAATGCTGAAAAGCCCCAGAAATGCTGAGGATGCATGAAGAAGGTGGAATGGATGCGTGGGATTCCCCCAGGTGCCGCCCTCATCTCTTATGTTCGTCTCTGGCTGCACCTGTGGGTAAACCTGTTCTCTTTAGTAAAAGGCTCAAGCTGGTTGGTGGCAAGGTTGATGGGTTTCCCATTGCTGAAGAAGGCTGACATCACTGCTCCTGGGAGCCAGCGACCAAATTTCCTGTGGCCCTGGTTTCCAAATCACCTCCAAGCAGCAGAACCAACTTTCCAAGTAAAATCACAGGTCTGTGACAGAAGTGGAAAAGCTGTTACCGGAGAGTTTTATCATCACGCATCTTAGAGAAGAAGTTCCACTTCATCCTAATAACTTGATGACCCCACATTTGTGAAATTGCTTACTTGCTAAAGTGTATTTATAACCCCCGAACCAATACTGTGCTCTTGTGAGAAACTGCAGACATCCACGTATCAGTGAAAGAATTAAGGCACACGACACTCATATTTCTAGCTGAGGTTGAATAAAGCATTAGATGGCCTTTTTTGTTTTGGGGCCTGTGGTGGTTTGCGTGGGAACATTTCCCCCACAGGCTCAGGTATTTGAACACTTGCTTGTGAGTTGGTGTCACTGTTTGGGGAGGTCTGGGTGGCAAAGCCTTGCCAGAGGAGTACAGGGCACTGGGAGGAGGCTTTGAGATTATAGTACTGTCCTGTCTTCAGTTTGCTCTCTCTGCCTCTTGCACGTGGTTAAGGATGTGAGCTCTCATACTCCTGCTCTGGCCGCTGCACCTGCTGCTCACTGACATCCTTCCCCACCATGATGGACTCTTAACTCTCTGGAAACATAAGCCAAGATGAGCTTTTCATTCCATGAGTTACTTTTGTTCGTGATGTTTTTCACAGTGACAGAAAAGTAACTAATGTGGTGGGTGCCTAAGTGTCCTTTATGTGACTTATGTAGGACCTTCACATTCTCATTGTTTTTTTAACCTCTACCGCTGCAAGGAGGCAGGGGTGTACCTTGCAGAGAACATGCATCATCAGGGAAGCTCCATTCAGGCTCAGGCTGTAGTGCTTTTGGCCACAAGTTCAATGTCAATGAGTCAACACTATATATATTGAGCAAGTTATTATGAACAGAAACAGAAATAGGCATTAACATAATAAAAGAAAGCTATGTGTTCTTCAGTTGACAAAATATTGTTCCCAGAGATTAGCAGGAAACAAAGATTCCTGTTTTGTGCCTGCCATGACTTTACAAACCATGATTTTATAAACCATGTCTCCTGGATTACAAACAACAATTGTAGCTTTGCTTAGAAAAATATCTGGCTGACAACATAAGTTAGATACTGAAGTTCCAGGAACAGAAGCAAAAACCACCTCCATAGCAATAAAGTAAAGCAACAGGAAAGAAAGACAAAAGAAGGGGAGGAGCCACAGGTGGGAAGGGACATATTTAATTGCCTCAGTAAAAGGCCCCAAGAACAGCTGCCAGCCACAGAACTGGAATTTTCTAGAGCAAAGAATGTCTAGGAGACTCGTAATAAATGCCCCATTGGGCATCCTAAACTCCTGATTGGCAGCTCTGTACTAAAGTCTGCTGTTTGCTTGTTTACTTACTAGCTCACTTATTTACTTGAGAGTCAGGGTCTCATTCTATAGCCCTGGAAAGCCTTGAACTCATGATGAGACCAAGTTGGCTATCTTACATCTACATTTCGTGACGAGGGTGCTGGGGATGCTATGAATGTGTTGCTCTGATTGATAAATAAAATGCTGATTGGCCAGTAGGCAGGCAGGAAGTATAGGCAGGACAAGCAGAGAAGAGAATTCTGGGGAAAGGAAGGCTGAGTCAGGAGTCGCCAGCCAGACACAAAGGAAACGAGATGTAAAAGATAATATGAGCTGGGCGGTGGTGGCGCACGCCTTTAATCCCAGCACTCGGGAGGCAGAGCCAGGCGGATCTCTGTGAGTTCGAGGCCAGCCTGGGCTACCAAGTGAGTTCCAGGAAAGGCACAAAGCTACACAGAGAAACCCTGTCTCGAAAAACCAAAAAAAAAAAAAAAAAAAAAGATAATATGAACTAACTAGACCTTATAGCCAAACATATGATTAATTCTACAAATCATCTTAGACTATGTGTTTATCTCAGAGATATTTTAATGCAAATAAAACAAGCTAGCAAGTGTATGGACCAGCAGTGACCCCAGTTCTTTCCATCAAAGCTTCTCAAACTTTTTCTGTTCACAATGCTGTTTTTAATAAATAAAATTTTATCCAACCCCAGGTATACAAAGGAAGAACACATATCAAGCATTTAGTGATAATGAATCATAGATAAATTTATTTTAAAATAACTCCTTGGTGTTGCACATGTGTTTTTACAAATTATGAAAGTTCTTAGATAAAGAATTAAATCATAGGTGAATGTCTGCCATTGCAGGAAGTATAGTAGAACATCTCCAACATTTTTCTTTCCTTTTCTTTTTTTTCCAGACAAGGTTTCTCTGTATTCAAGTATTCAAACGTAATATAAGCCAAAGATATACTAACTAGGTACTTGCATGCTGATACATGGTGACATTACAGGTCTGCTTTCCATAATTAATCCACTATATCTCTCGAAGAGCAAGCAGCATGCTTTTAAGTATGGTATAGTAAAATCTCTGTAGTGTGAGTGTTATTTGCCATGTGGTGTGATGGCCCACACAGTTTAGAGTATGCATACTGTGTGTGCAGAACCAAGGCTGCAGTGGAGTTATGGGACACAATGATGGAGTCACGTGACACAATCTGGGCAAGCCTTGTTGGAAACACCTGGAATTTATTATTCATTTGATCTTGAGTTATTTTATTATCATCACATGTAAGAAACCTTTCCCTCTTTTCAAACTTTTTACACATCTCCATCTCCACATTTGGAATTTGCCATAAGTATTTTTATGTATTTTATATATTCTTTGACTAAATGGCTCCTTAACAACCATACTGGATTCAACAAATAGTACAATAAAGATGTAATTCATATTAAAAGAGACTGTTGGCATATACTGTGGAGCTTTGTTAAAACTGATAAATTTATCCCAGCCATTACCACTGAACCTAACTTTATTCTTGTGTATTCCAATTATACTTTTATAATTGACAAATGCCTGAGTCTCCTTGGCATTTGGGGAGGCTTTGTCTTGGCTCACCAGCTGTGAGTACCTCTCAGGAAATGCCCTGCTTTTAGAGACCACACGGTAAATTCAATGTGAGGGCAAGCTACATTTTATGGAAATGGCCCATCACACACACACACACACACACACACACACACACACACACACACACACACACACGTTCTATGGACTTCCAGAGGCCTGTACTCCTTGACCACACTCATGTTGAGGTGTTCCCTCAGGGAACATACACCCCTTCTCTCTTTGTCCACGGCTTCCAGCTCTAGTTGAAGAGTTGGGATTTTCTTGGAAATAGAATTCACCTTAGAGTCGGGTCACCATTACAGCTTCTTATGATAATAGAGCTAACTATTTTTAAGGAATAATACAATTATAGCATTAACAAGTTTTAGGGATTTTGGGTTCATCATTTGGCTGGGAAGTTCTCAAGAGTTCTTCACAAACCCCATATGCTGAAAATTGCCATCTTCTGAAGAGTTCCTTAAAGTCCTTCCTATTGACTGGGGTGACAAGGTTTCTTTAGGCCACCTGGGCTGACCTGGAACTCCTGGACTCAAGGGACCCTCCTGCCTCACTCTCCTAAGTAGCTGACATTTCTGGTGTATAGCATTGTTCCCAGCATGGAAGGATTATTTTAGTTGGTGGCTTTATTCAGCTATGTTTCTCTATTTTGTACTAGCAGGAGAATTCTCATACCCTCTTCATACTTCCAATGGCAGAGTGGCCCACAGGCTTACTCTCACATACCTTCACCCACCCATGGGTGGACTTGGGTTACTGCTGAATGTTCAGCCTTCATACTATTATAACTTTTTTCTATCCTGAGAAGCTATGATTCAGTTCCACCTTCTAGTAATACTGTACAAACTACATGCCAATTAATTTTTAGATATTATCTCAATCTTCATACTGACTCATAAGCTTTTCAACTCTTTCAATCTATAAAAGTACAAACACATTCACTAGAAAGGCCCTCGCTCCCACCTTGACTTGGAGCCTTGCTTGCCCATGGATCTTCTCCAAGACCCATCAGCTTCTCCCCGACACACCCCACAGCTGTTGGTATAGTTGTATCCTCATCTTCCCTTTCCAAGGTTGTAGAATCCTTCACGTTAGAAAGAGGATCGAATCAAACAAAGACCTCACTCACCTCCACTGTGCCTGCTTGAGGTTAATCTTGCAGAGTCTCTGGGTATTATCAACCCTAGAGTTCCCAGGTTCGCCTGGAACCCTAAGAGGAGGATGTATTTTGAATACGTGGAGGGAGTCAGCAATTGTAAGAACCTGAGAGAAACAGGTTGAATATTTCTCTAGAGATAAGGGCATGATGAGATTTTTTTTAAGTTCATAGAAAACACTATTTGTGCAAAAACAACAACAACAACAAAAAAAACGCCACATAACAATCTGGAAACAAAAAGGAGATAGGAGAATGGGGATGCCTGGGAATCACATTCGAACGAATGCATGCCATTTCCCACACATCCCTGGGAGTGAAACAAACTCGTGCACTTATGGAGAAGCTTCCCTGGTGCTACTTGTAGGCCCTGTTCCTTTCTCCCGCCCCCAAGCACATAGCATGAAAAACCCCATAATGCCCTTATCTCTAGAGGCCAGTAGAGAGTATTAGAAAGAGGTTATGACACTGATTGGCACAGCAGGCAAGAAGAGCCAGGCCCAGCTGGATCCTGCTGGTTTAGAGAAGGCTTCTGATGACCTCTGGGAATTCCGCACCAAGAGGGGAAGTCACCAATACCTCTGCCAGGGGTAGCTTTTCCTTTACAATTTTAGCAAAGAGTTATTGAGACAGTGGTTCTCAACCTGTGGGTCACAACCCTTTCGGGAGGGGGTGTCAAATGACCCTTTCACAGGGTTTGCCTGAGACCCTCAGAAATCACAGATATTTCCATTATGATTCATAACAGTAGCAAAATTAGAGTTATGAAGTAGCAATGAAAATAGTTTTACGGTTGGGGGTCAGCACATCATGAGGAAGTGTATTCAAGGGCTGCAGCACTAGAAAGGTTGAGAACCACTGGATTAAGACCATCTGTTCTTTGACTTCATATGGGCAGCTCGGGCCTTCACTTCTTCCTCACTTCTTTAATATCCAGGCCTCCGATCTGCCAGAGCCCTCCTCGTCTCCCAATAACAGTCCCTTGACCTTCTCGATCACCATGCTTGTTATCTATGTCCACTGACATACTTCTCCAAGGGCCAGTGAATTATGGCCTGGGGGCTAAACAACAGCATGGTTGGTTTGAAAATACAACCTTACTGGACTATTTCCAGACCCAATCAATACAGTTGCTTTCATCCTAAAGGAGCCAGCTCAGGGTCACAGACCTTAGAACATTGACTGTGGCCTTTCACAGAACAATTTGTTGTCTCCAACCTGCTTTCACTGCCTTGCAGAGGGCAAGTTCTTGCAAGGGCTTTGTCTCTCTTAGGTTCCTGCATTGTCCCGGTGGCCAAGTCTTCTCTGTCCACAGGTTCACATTAGGCATCAGAGGCTCCAGGATGACTTTGGTTTTTTGATCCGAGGGTGTGCTCTTGGGGGATGACTTAGAGTTTCTGTTGCTGTGATAAAACACCATTACCACAAACAGCTTGAGGAGGACAAGTATGTCTCTCAGGTCATACTCATTGCTGAAGGAAGTTGGGGTAGGAACCCAAACAGCACAGGTGCCTGGAGGCAGGAACTGAAGCAGAAGTCACAGAAGAGTGTTGCTCACTGACTTGCTCCCCATGGCTTGCTTGGCCTGCTTTGTTATATAGCACTCAAGACCAAAAGCCTGAGGTGGTACTGCCCACCGTGGGTGGGCCATCCCATGTCAATCATAAGTCAAGAAAACATACCACAGCTTTCCCTAGTCCAGTCCAATAGGTGCATTTTCTCAACTGAGGTTCCCTCTTCCAAAATGACTCGAGCTTGTGTCAAATTGACATAAACCTAGCCAGCACAGAGTATATGATGAACTTAGTATCCCTAGAGCCTACCTATTGCATACTACAAAACAGGTACTACTAAACTACAGTGCAGGATGGCCACTAGATCCACAGTTGTATCATATTATCATCAAGAGCACAACACATGATCGTGGTTAACTCCATGTTAAGCAGCAAACACCCTGGAGTTACAGCATCCATAACCTGCTGTCAAACAAAAGTAACTTTTCCAGACCTGGCTCAGATTCCCATGCTAGGGATTTTAGGAAGGGGTGAAAGGCGAGTCATCCTTTGATTCTCATTTTAATCAGCATGCTTTCTCAAGAGGAACATCATGGATTCCAAGATGACAGGCTCCAGGGCTACTGACAGAAGTGTGCTGTGTTCTGTCTCCCTGTGAGAGCCAAAGGCAAGCTCCCTCTTGAGCTTCACAGAAGAGCTATGATGGAGGGATCTAGTAGGTGGTACCCACACGAAGTATAGCTTGTGAAGGAAACTTCAATTTGGGGTTTGATTGCCAGAAACCCAGCTAATGTGGAAAGTTGATTTCATGAGATGCCCACCAGGAAAGAGCTAAGTATGGATTTCTCAGCGTAGGAACACTGACTATATGTATATATTTACCACAGCACTAAATGACTAGAAAAAAATGCTCTTAACTAAATGGTACCTCATCCTACAGTGTGTAATTGCAGGCTTGTTCGTGTTTATTTAAAATACTTAAAAGATACTGAAAAGGAGATAATCCAAGATACAAGAATTCAAAGCTAAGAAGAAAAAAAAATCTATGCTGGAAAAAGTTAGACACAGTGCTTCACTTTGAACTTGGCTTGTGATCTGATCATAGTGAGACCTCAGGATTCTTACATTATGACTAATGCAAATTTGGCTTTTCAAGGAATGATCATATCTGATGTGAAATAAGACTATGCCCTGACAAGGAAGTGAATGATGTCACTCCCACTTAAAATAATTCTGGCAAGCAGGATTTGATGGACAGCTCTGCAAGCCCTGCACCATCTCTGCCGGGGCACCATTCCAGGACCCCTATCCCAACAGTAGCCAAGATCCTCAGATTCCAGCCCCTGACATAAAACGATGCAACAGCATGTGCATATAATGTGTATTGCTGGTTTGTACTTCAAATCTTCTCTAGGGTAGTTAAGATACTTATTATTATGCTAATGGTTTATAAAGCACTATTATACTAGATTGTTTAAGGGATAATGACAAAGAATGTGTTTAGTACAGATTCAATTCTTTTTATTCAAATATTTTCCATCCGTGGTTAGTTAAACCAGATGGAGAACTCACGGACTGTGTGATATGACATATTTGGGTTCTCTCCCATTCTCCTGTTCTTTTTTTTTTTTTTTTCTTGTCATTTCAGACAATGTGTGTCCAGCTAAAGTGAACAACATAGTTTGTCTAATCTAATACTACAGTTCACAGATATAAGAATTAAGATTTAATGGGAAGGTGATTTGCCAGTGGTCCCTACTGAATTCCTTAATTAAGATGTGTGCCCAGATGTCCTGGTCTCTAAACTGGTGTCATGTGTCCCCTTTCTTCCGTCAAGTCCCTGGTCATAGGTAGGTGAGAGAGCTCAAGCACATGAAAGTCAATCACGAGAACAGAGCAAGAGCAATGAGAAATCGTGCAATTGCCTGGAAACAAATTATTTCCTTAAAAAGTCCTGACCATGTCAGAAAAGAGAGCTGGGGGAAGGAATGAGAAAAGACTAGCATTTGGTGGTTTCATTTAAATTTGCTCCTTGTGGTGGTTTGAATGGAAACGGCCCTGTAGACTCACAGGAAGTGGCATTACTGGAGGGGTGGCTGTGTTAGAGTAGGTGTGGCCTACTTGTTGAAGGACGTGTGTCACAGTGGGCGGGCTTTGAGGTTGCAGAAGCTCAAGTCAGGCCCAGTGTGTCACTCTTCCTTCCTGCTGCCTGCCGATCCAGATGTGGAACTCTCTGCTGCTTCCCTGGCACCATGTCTACCTGCATTCTGCCATGCTTCCCAAATGACTAAATCTCTGAACCTGTAAGCCAGGCCCAATTAAATGTTTTCCTTTATAAGAGTTGCCATGGTTATGGTGTCTCTTCACAGCAATAGAAACCCTAACTAAGACACTCCTTAATATCTGTCTTAGTTACTTTTCTATTGCTATGTAATAAGACACCATGACCAAGGCAACTTACAGAAGAAAGAGTTTACTGGGGACTTACAATTTCCAAAGGTTTGGGTCTATGATCACCATGGCAACAGCAGCCAGCAGGCATGGAGCTGATGTCCTGATGTACAAGCCCAAGGTGCATTTTTAAAACTTTTAAAAGCTTTCTCAGGTCCTATTTGGAAATATGTGCCCCCACACATATCTAGACGGATTTTTCTTTAGGCTGCCAGCTCACAAATAATGACACAGAGACTTATTATTACTTATGAAAGCCCAGCCTTAGCTTAGGTTTGTTCCTGACTAGTTCTTATAATTTAAATTAACCCATTTCTATTAATCTACATTCTGTCACAGACCACCCACTCTGCTTCTTCCATGTCTCCTGGTGTCTCTCTCATGTGCCTAGATTCCTCCTCCTACTTCCTCTCTCTGCCTGGAAGTCCTGCTTGTCTCCCCTCCTCCAATCACACGGCATACAAATATCTCACAACACGTATTGGATTCCCTAGAACTGGAGTTATTATGAGCCACCATGTGAGTGCTAGGAGTCAAACACATACTCAAACACAGGTCCGCTGTAAGTACAGTCAGTGTTCTTAACCTGATGATTTATTTCTCCTGCCCATTGTTTTTATTTTAATTAGTGGAATGTTTGAATTTTAAATATTGTTGGCAGTAAAAATTTTCATTAGAATTCTAGAGAGATAAGCACTTACCAGCAGGCATCTCCTTAATTACCTGTTAGCTCTGAAGAATCACATATAATTTATGAAAATCCCAATAGTAGGGGATGATGTAGTTCTCAACATTCTGTATTTGAACCTGACCAGTTGTCCCTGGTGGAGTTGGAGGTAAGGAAGAACTCTAGCAGGTATGCCTGTGTTTTAGAGGAGAGTAACTGCCTCCATTGTTCAGTAGCACTTTGGTCCCATCAGGACTCTGCACGGTCTACATGTGGCATTCCTCTTTTCTTCCTGAAATGCTGTAGAACATTCTGAATACAATTTATGATGGCTCGCGGAAGCTGCACAATGTTTAAATCTTAGCGGTAAAACTTGACAGGCTCAAAGGTCAGAGGTTGCCATAACAATGGCTTCCCCTGTGCTTGTGCTTCCAGAGGAAAGCGCCTTCAATTAAATTTCCTTCAGATGTCAAGAGATTGAACACCAGAGTGTCTTAATTAAGGTTATGGTTGCTATGATGAAACACCATGACCAAAGCAACTTGGGGAAGAAAGGGCTTATTTGGCTAAATTTCCTTATCACTGTTTATCACTGAAGGAAGTCAGGACAGGAACTCAAACAAGGTGGGAACTCAGAGGCAGGAACTGAGGCAGAGGCCATGGAGGGGTGCTGTGGGATGTTCTGTATGGCAAATGTGTTGCTAATTAGTCAATAAATAAAACACTGATTGGCCATTGGCTAGGCAGGAAGTGTAGGCGGGACAAGGAGAATAAAGCTGGGAAGTGGAAGGCTGAGTCAGAGAGACACTGCCAGCCGCCACCATGACAAGCCACATGTGAAGATCCTGGTAAGCCACGAGCCATGTGGCAAGGTATAGATTAATGGAAATGGATTAATTTAAGCTGTAAGAAAAGTTAGCAAGAAGCCTGCCACGGCCATACAGTTTGTAACCAATATAAGTCTCTGTGTTTGCTTGGTCGGGTCTGAGTGGCTGTGGGACTGGCAGGTGAGAGAGATTTGTCCTGACTGTGGGCCAGGCAGGAAAACTCAAGCAACAGAGGGGTTTTGCTTACTGGCTTGCTCCCAGTGGCTTGCTCAACCTGCTTTCTTATAGAACCCAGGACCACCAGCCCAGGGATGACACCACCCACAATGGACTGAGCCTTCCTCCATCAATCACTGAATAAGAAAATGCCCCACAGGGCCTGCCACCAGATCTTAAGGAGGTATTTTCTCAGTTGGGCTCCCTCTTCTCTGATGACTCTAGCTGGTGTCAAGTTGAATAAAAGTAGCCAGGACATGGAGCATTTCTAAGCCTGTCAGTACATCTCTCCCTCATCTCCATCCTCATCACCCTTAAATATTAGGGAGCTTAGATACCTCTCTTGAGAGCTATAGCCATTATTTCTATTGGGCATTGATCTATCAAAAGGACCATGTGTCTGCAAAATACTTGTCTTCCTTTCTAGCTTTAGCTCCCTCGATTACGACTCCCCTGATTTGGGGCTACTATAAAAATATCGGAACTATATTAAAGGATCTCTTTCATACATGGGGATGAGGGTGGAGGAAATTAAATCCACGGCACAAAATGATCAATCAAAATGAAAAACAAAAACCTGTGATCACGTACCACTCTGGAAGGAGGTGAAATTTGCTGGAGCAGCCAACATTTGGGAGGGGTATTTAGAAGGGCTTTGGGAAGTCTTGGAGCTGCTGAGAGCATTCTGTGAAGACAGCTGCCTTCTCAGCTTGAAGCCTGTCCCAGGCTCCATTTCCTTTTTCCTCTTCCCCTCTTCCCTTTCTAATTTTAAATGGGGGGGGGCTGTGGAAGGAAGTAGAGGGAGGGTAAGTTAAGTGTGGGGAGCCATATTAAAAATGATGGGAACAAGACCAAACTCCCACCTCCTCCTCCAGTTCTATGCAACATTGAACAGTAAAATGTTACAGCAAAGACTCTGGCCCTGGACTGTTTCAGGGCCTTGGCATTGACCCATAAGAACAGTGGCCTAGTTTCCACAGATTTCACATCTCATACATATTTCATATGGTTCCTCTTTGAGTAGGAGACTTGGGGTCAGAGTTTGGGTGTTCTCTTGATTGAAGAAGATAAGGAAGAGAATGCTTTAAGGTAAAGATAAAGAATTAAGTTGTCCTTCATCTCAAATAAGCCATTCCTTCCACAGCCCCACCCCAAACATCAAAACCAGCTGCACAGCCAGAAAGATGGCTCAGCAGTTAAAGACACTTGCTACCATGCCCAAAAACCCAAGTTCTATTACCAGAACCCAAATGATGGAAGGAGAGAGGAAACTCCCACATTCTGTCCTCTGATATACACATGTGTGTGGTTGCATGAACACACACACACACACCCAACACACTGAATAAAATTGTAATTTTAAAAATCAAGCTGCCTAGTGGGAACCTAAGGGGTCCAGGACACCAGGAGAACACAGCCTGCAGAATCAACTAAGCAGGTTTCATAAGGGCTCATACACACTGAAGTAAAAGTATTAGAGCCTGTTTTTGTCTTTGCTAGGTTCTCTGCATATATGTTATGTTGTGTAGCTTGGTGTTCTTGTGGGATTCCTAACAGTGGGAGTTGGGATGTCTTTGATTCTTGCCTGCTCTTGGGACCCTTTTCCTCCTACTTGGTTACCTTGTTCAGCTTGATATGAGGGTTTGTGCCAAGTCTTGTTGTAACTTGTTATTCCATGTTCAGTTGATATCCCTGGGAGGCCTACTCTTTCCTGAAGGGAAATGGAGGAGGAGGAGATGTGGGGGAGGTTGTGGGGAGGAAACTGGGAAGAGTGGAGGGAGGGAAAACTGTAGTTGGGATATAGTGTATGAGGAAGAATTAAAAAAAAATTCCAGCTGCACAAATCCATCCTGTATCCCACTCACCCTACCCTCAAATCCCAAAACAGGACATGCAAGACTTTGTAGGTGGATTTTTCTATCCCTTCAGCCAGCTCCCAAATAACCACATGGAGACTTGTTCTTGATTATAAAAGCTCTGCTGATAGCTTAGGCTTGCTTCTAACAAGCTCTTATAACTTAAATTAACCCATTCCTATTAATTTATGTGCTGTTGCATGACTCATGACTTGTTACCTCTTCTCTTACATGTCCTGCTTCCTCTGCATCTCATAGCATTTTCTTGTGACTCTGTCCTTCTTCTTCTCAGTGTCCTCTCTACCCCCAAAATCCAGCCTAGCTATTGGCCATTCAGCTTTTTATTAAACCAATCTGAGTGACAAATCTTCAATGTACAAAAAGATTATTCCACGCCATTTGTGGAAATCAAATTTTGATTTTTGATACCTTCCTTTTATTCTTGTAGATAAAACACATCCTCTCAGCTGTGGGAGTCTGTGGGAGACCAGCTCTGACCTGCTTCCACCTTTCAAAGGGTTCTTGGTGGCAAGGAGAGAGGAATGAAAAAACATTAGATAGAAAGATAGAAAACAATGATAAGAAAGACAGAGACACAGGACAGCTTTGGGAGGGCCCTGGGTCAATACCCAGCCACCCCAAGCTTTATTCAAAAGAGCTTTTTATAATACGACAAGGGGAGAGACAAAAGACCTCCCCTTTGCAAGATCAAAGCACACCACACAGCCAAGTGTAGACCCTTCCAAACACCTGGTAACCACACCCCTGGCCAGATCATCTTATTATGCAGCCCTGCTGGGTAAAGCAAGCTTAGATTCTCTGACCCTGAGTAAGGCCTCACTGGGAAGCCTCTGTGGGCTACCACACCCAGCCAGATGGTGGTTTCCTCTGTCCTGTTCCACTCTCCTAACCCCTGGGAATCTTACAGAGTTCAAGTGTGATTTCCAGTATGTAGATCTTAACAACAAAATATCGTTGTATGAACAATTTGTGTGTTTTATGGGTTTGTAACCTATAACCAGCTACAGAATGTGTGATGATATTCACCTCGAACCCATCTCTAGAAGGAAGAGATTCAAGATTATTTGGCTTCATTTGTAGCAGAAGAATTTTCATTTGATATTGAAAAGGATTGTTTGTATAAAATATTTTGGGCACTTAGAATTGTTCACTGGTGATTTTCAGTGTTTCTTGGGGGGGGGGGATGACAGCCCCCACCTGGTGTGCTTGGGAGCATCAGCCATTCTGTGGAAACAGTCAGTGAGCAGCCATGTTGCCACTTTTAACCCCTTCCACATCCCGAGTGTTGCTGTGGAGCCGGCTGAGGCCAGTGGTAGAGTCTTCAGTGGGAAAACAGGAAAGGATGAAACCATGGATAGACAAGTAGGTTTTTCTTGTGATGAAACCCCCACGATATTCTAGTGTCTCATTTAATTTAGACGGAGAACACTGAATCCACCAAACGAGAAAATTAGTATTTGTATTAATTGATCATCCAACCAGATGTTATGCAAAACACAGAGCATGATAAAGACAATGGGAAGTACGATATGATTTCTGTCTGCCTTCAATGATCAAATTGGATGAAGCAGACAATGAAATTTAAGGATAAGGGAACTAAAGAAAAGTGCTTTCCGTGTGAGGGAAGAGGGAGTAAGAAACCGTGAGCCAAGCCGCTTTAGGGCCTTAAACAGGGTTCCCCAGCTTTTTTCTCTCTTCCCTTCAATTTGGCTCTACCGTGAGGAAAACATTTTTCCACCGGGGACAGGGAGGGGGTTAAATTGTACCTTTGAGTCTAAAAGGCAAGGCCAACTCCCTCTTTATCTCTCTAGAGTCGTTAGAGATGAGAGTGTCTTGTGAGCTCCCTAGGTAGCTTATAGTTTGGACTGAAGAGAATTCCAACACATACTACTTTTAAAAGAATTACAGTTGCAAGGCAGGTCTCAACCAATCACAGCAGGTTTCCTCTGGCCACTGATACTTGTCCAATCAGTATAGCAGTCAGTCATGCCAACCTGGAAGTGAGCAGACTCATCTTCTGCTCTAATGTCATTGTGTTAATTACCTCTGTGAGGAGGATCTGATAGGTCCTGGTGGGTCTCTGACACTAGATCTGCCTGGCGCTTGTTATTTGCCCTAAGGCCGATTTTAAGAATTTGCACATAAACTGTTATCCAGTGCCCCATTCCACCAAGCAGGCTTTATGTCCCCTTAAAGATGACACAGGCAGAGGGAGTCTCTTCAGTAAGAGTTTTCATTTTATTCCCTGGGAAGTGGAGGGAACTGACTTCATGGCATCTCTCAGGCGTTAACAAGCTCCTGCCCTGTCTTCCTCTGCAGTGGATTTCTTTAGCTGTGCAGCACGGGCTACCTGTTAGAAAGAGAGTCTCAGAGAGTGACTTGTCTCTTGTTAAGCAGCAGGGAAGCCTTGAGACAGCCTCTGTGATTTGGGGTCCCTTGAAGCGAGAAGTAGTACCCCATCATGGGACATTTTCTGTATCTGTCTCCTCTGGGCAGAATACTTTTTTAAGCTCAGATGTAGCAGGAGCCATTGCGAATCATCTTTTGCCAGTGTATTTGTGCAGAGAATCGCAACCTAGGCCTTCCCGTGATAGCCATTCACAGCCTGCAACAGATCCCAGTTGTGATTTAGGTTAAGTGGAGTTCTGATGGTGTGTTCATTTAATAACTTTGCTGTACTTTGTGAGCTCAGGCAACCGTGGCTAATTCATAACTAAAAGAATAGCTTCCCTAACGCACGCATTGATGTAGACACACTATACACTCCACATAATTTAACTCTGTTCTGTTGAATAGAACACACATATGCATTCATTTGTGCCAATCTATTCTCCTTGTAGCTTTTTAAATCTGACCTTGAAGCTCATTCTTTGTAGAAAATTGCAGTCTTTTTTTTTTTTTCCATTTGGTATTGAAGCAAAGAGCTGTGATGTTTTTATTATGAGTCTGGGAGACGGAGGTGTTTGATAATACAAAAAATATACCCCTAAAGTTCACCCTGATAACAAAATTCAAAACAATATCCTGAAAGGTCAAAGAAATTCTTATTTTTAAGGCTTAAAATAACTAGTTAAGCTTCAAAAGCAGTTAGCTAAAATATAAAGGCAGCTTGAAAAGTATAAGTAATTATTTAAAAATTCCATTGTGCATTGCACAATATTTAATTTTAAATGAAATATAAAAGGCACATTTAAAAATATTATATGCCCATCAAGAAAACTCCAGTGTGACCGTCACACAAATGTTTATTATACTGTTTATAAATACAATGACTATTTTTTTTAATGTGTCAAAGTATTGGTTTTGGTTTTGTTTTGTTTTGTAGCTTAAGCATTCTGTTCATGGACTCTAACATATTTAATTCATTGTGTCTTACTGTAGTTCATCAAAGGAATCACAAGAGAATGTCATGTGACTATGTAGCAGTAAATATGTTCATGTCTGATCTTCAAATTGAATAGTCAATTAGTTACCTTTCCAAAGGTGAGTGTAGGAACAGAACTGGAAAGTTGAAGTTTTTTTTTTCCATCACAGTTTAAATGTGGATTTTTGCTGTTGTTTGTTTTTTGTTTTTCAAGACAGAGTTTCACTGTGCAGTGTTGTGGAATATTAGTTTCAGATGTGTTACATTTGTTTATACTGTGGAATATCTGTTTAATGAGAGAAATAGGTGTGGCTGGCAGGCAGAGAGAATAAATAGGAGGAGAAATCTAGGCTTAAGAGTGAGAAGTAAGAAAAGGAGAAGGAGAGGAGGACTCCAGTGGCCAGCCATTCAGCCACACAGCCAGCCACAGAATAAGAAGGAAAGAAAGATATATAGAATAAAGAAATGAAGGGCTGAAGAGATGGCTCAGAGGTTAAGATCAGTGGTTACTCTTCCAGGTCCTGAGTTCAATTCCCATCAGCCACATGGTGGCTCACAACTATCTATAGTGAGAACTGGTGCTCTTTCTGGCCTGCAGGCATATGAGCAGGCAGAACCCTATACATAATAAGTAAATAAATAAATCTTTTTTAAAAAATTAAAAAAGAATAAAGGAAGATTAAAAAGCTTGGAGGCAAAACATAGTTAAAGAGAAACAGGATAATTTAAGTTAGAAAAGCTGGCTAGAAACAAGTCACGCTAAGGCTGGACATTCATAAGTAAGGATAAGTCTCCATGTAGTTATTTGGGAGCTGGGTGGGGAGCCCCCTAAGAGTGCAAAAAAAAATATATATATATATATATATATATATATATATATATATATATATATATATATATATATATATAAAGGAAAAGAAAGACCAATTACAGTGTAGTCCTCACTGTCCTGGAACTCGCTCTGTAGAATAGACTGCTCTTGAACTTTGAGATCCGCCTGCCTCTGCCTACTTAGTGCTGGGATTAAAGGTGTGTGCCATCAAGCCACGCTTGAAATGTAGATATCTTGATTCCAAAACTCATGTTTACTGGCACTACTATTTTTCCTGTTGGAAATGATAAAAAAAGAAAAGTCATCAGTTATGTGCCACTCAATCAATGCCATCAGCAGGTCTTATTGTTTCCCATTAATTTTTCCTAACGATGACGAGTGCCCTGGCCTGGGTGACACGGCAGCAGCTCAGGCTGTTTCCCAGTGTGCTTTGCACAGCTTTGCACAGCCTTGCTTGCTTCCATCAGTCCGTTCTTTGCATATTCATCCGGATCTACAACTAAGCTTAAAAAGCTAAGACAGATTTTCTAGGAGAGGGTGCCCTTTACAATAAAAGTCCTCATTTTTGTCTAATTTGTGGTGAATTTTACCACACTGCAAGCAAGAAAACTGTTATTTGACTAGAGTAGACAGCAATAGTCTTTAACTGTTGGCGAAACATCCAGTCATGGGTCAAAATACAATTGAAAATGTACTGGTCACTGGAAGCCCGGCTCTTGTCGCCTTGTGGTTTAATTTGTTCATGCAGATGGTCTAGGGTGATGAAGAAAGTCACTGGGTTTGAAAACTGGGGATCTGTGTGTCTCTTATGATTTTCTTGACATTTGCATGAATTGTCATTTTGACAATACAGTATGACTTCCACTGAACTCCAACAATGTAACAGAGAGGAGAAATAATATTAGTTATTCAGTGCAATGACTCATGAATTATATTACCTGTGTATAAAATTTCTCTGATAAATAGATTTAAGTGTACATGTCTTAAAAACAAAAAACTAAACCAAACTAGTAGGGGCCCCAAGAGACAAGTAGTACCTGAACTGAGAAGAAAGCAGTTGGGTTGGCATTATGGGTTGGCACTGTGCCAAAAGTATCTTTCTAGATCCTGAATGGAAATATGCAGACAAGAAGACTCTCAGTTCTTGAAGTCTTTATGACTGGCATTGGCAAAAGAAAAGCCCAGAATCCATGCAGGTTTTGTGGAGAAAAAAAAAAATCTTAGAGTGGTTTGGACATAAAGAATTTGACATAATGGGATAAAAGGAACTCACAGGCCAGTGGAATTGCAAGCCAAATCTGAGTCTATGTTTCCAAGATATGAAGTACTTGATATGTTATTTCTTGGTGGGTTAGCCTTCTGCCTATCCCAGACCTCAGGAGAAAGCAGACTCCACCAGCCTCCTCCCTCCTGCTCTGAACACTAAAGACCTATTATGTTCATGGCGCTTGCTCTGCCGCGGTTCAACAGAGCACAGGGCAGAACTCAAGGACATTCCTGGCAATTTGCGAATTTCTGATGACTTCCATGAGGCAGCTGAGGAGTCATCCGCTGCCCTCTGTGACCTCTAGCCCCTCTACCTTCCAGAAAGCCTTTGAAGCTCCAGCCTCTTGATTTATTTTTAGGGCCCCACACTGGCAAAGATTGACCACTGAACTTGACCAAATTCAATTTTCAAAGGCCTTGCATTGTAGACATTTTCCTGGTCACAGTGGGGGAGCTATGGGTCTGCTGCTCCAGGCCATGGCCTCTGGATTCAGTGTTAAGAAGTGCTTAGCATGGAAATGTGGGGGAAACAGTAGGTCCCTCCAAGCAGATTCCACATCCTCATCAGTAGTTTAGAATGATCATTAATAACTGTGACATTTGCAAGAGTAGGCCTCTGAGAAGCTCATGCCTGGGGGATAATGGAGCTACCAACTGTGCTCAGAGAGACTCAGGAA
This sequence comes from Peromyscus eremicus, assembly GCF_949786415.1. Classification (NCBI taxonomy): domain Eukaryota; kingdom Metazoa; phylum Chordata; class Mammalia; order Rodentia; family Cricetidae; genus Peromyscus; species Peromyscus eremicus. Next base: position 27,458,732 of record NC_081433.1, read on the forward strand.
TCACATGCCAGTTGGTGCCAGAGGACAAAAAAGGAGGCAGTAGATGGAGTCTGTGACCTGTGAAATGTATGGTAGAAAAGTCCCCCACATTAGCTTTGGGGTTCTTAAGAGCCTACAGAGAGGTACCTTCTTTCCCCTCCATTTAGTCAAAGTACAGAGATGCTAAGCACCCAGTCTTCCTTTACAGCTGCTCAAAAGGCAAGTGGAAATCTCAGATGAGCCATTCACAGACATATTGCCATATGTCTATGGCAATAGGATGTAGGGTCCCAAAGGGTGTCTTCAAGGGCCCTTACTATATCTGTCAATTGATATGGGACATATTTTCTTAGAATCTTAGGTTTGTCAAGTAAGCATCCACAAGGAAATTTTCATATCAAATATAGTTGGGATCTTCTTCTTCCTCCTTATTTTCTATTCTTGACCAAAACAACCCTTATGGCTACTAAGCAGGTGTCCCCAAGAAAAGGGAAATAGGAACCACATCAGCCTAAAGTGTAGGGAGCATCAAGGTTCAGACAGAAAGAGAGGTAAGCTGGTAGTGGAGACCACACAGAGTTAGGAGGAAAATGAGGTGGGGAGGTATGAAGCCCATTACCAGAGGAAATCATTTTGGAAAGAAAGGTGTCCCTGGGAGCAAAAAGATCCTGTCCCAGTACATCAATGCCTAAGGAGGAGGAGGAGGAGGAGGAGGAGGAGGAGGAGGAGGAGGAGGAGGAGGAAGCTGTCTATGTTGGAGAGAATGTGTAGCAGCAGTTAACTACATACATAGGGAGATTGACCAAGTACATATATGGAAAGTTAAGAATAAGGGGTGCCAAGTTTCTCAAGGGTTGGAGAAGGCATTGCAAAGACACAAAGGAAGGAAAGAGAAAGGACACCTGTGGTTGCATTAGAATTAGAGACAACATGACGAAGTCATCCTGTCTGATATAAGGTAGGTATGGACATAAATATAGGAAGTAACTACATGCATAGCGAACTGAGGAAGTCCTGAGCAAATGTGTATTTTTAAATGGGCAAGGCCATGTTGAGGACTCCAAGACCTCAAACCCATGGGATATTGGTAAGTTCTTACCTATCCATAGGACCAGGCTCAGGAGAGGTGGCAAAGCTCTCCTCAGGAGTCTGAGTCTGGGTGTTTATGAATGAATGATCAGTGTTTGCAAAGACTAGCAAACGTTTCTTCCTCTTGTGGCATGTTTACAGCCTGATACTGCTTTTCCACAGACGAATTACCTCCCCACCTCCCCACCCCATGCTGCACCCAATAAACATGCTGAAGTTCCAGGTTGCAGCAGTTAGGGACCCTCACCTGATCCTGTACACATATCTGTGTGTCTGCCGTTTCTTCATTCCCTGTCACCTCTAGCCAGGGTCCCAGGACCCAAGCCCTGCAGTTCACAGCATACATATGTCCATGTGTATTCTGTAGTTCTGTCCCTGGAGAGGAGCTGGGATAACGATACCCAGTAAGTGTAGCTCAATGGCATAACAAAATACTTGAGGCTAGGTGAATTTAAAAGAAAAAAAGGCTTCTTTAGTTCACAGTTTTAGAGGGTAAAAGTCAAGAATCGAACAGCTCCACTGATCCAGCCTCTAGGGATGGTTTACTGTATTAGCACTGAGGGGGTAGGGGGGAGGAAGAGGAGGGGCAGGAGGAGCCAAGTGGTCAGGTTTATTCCGATAACCTTCTAAAGGGTGAGTTAAAGAAAAAGTCTAAGAATTTTTAGGGCAATTTTGATCAATATCCACTTGGGTGGAATGTATAGATTCAGTGAATCGTTTGCTAAACAAACATGAAATGCCAATAGGAATCAGAGTAGACAAGAGTCGGAAATTATGGTTTTACTAAAGTGAGAGTACACAAGTTCCTTACACAAAGTCTCCTATGGTTCACAAAAGAATGTGAAAATTTCTGGTATTTCAATTTCTACACCAACACTGTGCAATGGAAATATCAAGTGAGCCTATTATATGCTATTACAATATGTATTATATTAAATCTGTTATGTAATTTATTATATTATACATTGCATATATAATATGTATTATAGATGCTATTATATTTTCTAGCAGCCACACCAAAAACATGTTAATAGATGGAATGTGTTTTAATAATATGTCTTGTGTGACTCAGCATATTCAAAGTATCCTTTCAGCATTTGCTCAATAAAACTTATTAATGAGTGGCACTATGCTTGTTTTTTACCTAGTCATAAGAGCATGGTGTGTATTTGCACTTACATGTCATTTGCTGAAAGGCAACATGTGGCTGATGGCCATGGTCCTGGGCAACTTGGCTCTACACTTAACTGTGTCTAAATCCTGACTCATAAGCCGTTGTTCCTCAGATGTTCATTCCTTGGTATATTTGTCATAGCCTCTCCTCGGGCTGTTTTCCCCAAATTAAATTCTTCCTTTCACTTGTTTACCTCTGGAAATTGCATCTGCTTCGAAGAGAAGTAGTCTTGTCAACTCCTCTCAAAGACTCTTCATCCATCAGTCAAACTTCTTACAGTGTTGTTTGAGCCCAGGCTTTCCCCTTTATTTGGTATGTGCTTAATTCTGCCTTGTACTAGAATTAGTGGTTTGTTTGCCTCTCTTGTCAACTAGACCAGAGCTGTTGGTGGCACGTACCATTTCCTTCATATTTACTTATCACTTATTCGGTAAATACTTGGCTCAGTAAAAAGTTCTGTGGAAAGAACATGAGCTAACCCCTTCCAAACCGGCAGGAAGCGAAGGCAAATTGAAGAGGAGAAGGTAACTACTGTTGGGACTCTGAGCCAAAGCGCTAAGGGCCCAGGGAAAAGGAACACTCATCAGCCAAAGAACTCGCTGAGGAAATTTCCTGAAGGCTTAAGCCCAGGGATTCTGACAGTTCTCTTATCTCTTCAACTCCAGAGTCCTCATGCAATCTCCCTTCCACCACTGTTTGCTTTCCAAACTAGCCAGATTTATTCCTTAAGGAAAAGGTTGAAATGCAAAATTAATCACTGTGTTTGTCGGTATTCACACAGAGCAGTTGAGCCAAGTCTAGTCCTGGTGGGAGGAATGAGCCGAGCAAAACAAACCTTACAGACAGCTCCCACCATGAAGTAGAAGTGGTGACGTGGGTGATTTCTGCATGACCGTCACTATGACTTCAAAAGCTTCCAGAGCAGCATGTTCAATGTGCTCACTGACACCTCAGATGTCTTTAACAGGACCAAAGCCTCTTATCCTAAGTAGAGTGCAACTCCTAACTGGAGGACTAAGTCTGAGGTTCACACTAAAAGAGCTTAAAGTTGGAACTCCTGCTTTGCTTAGGAAGGAATACTGCCCTTTGAGTGAAACGAAGACATGACCGCTCCAAGGTATAGTTGAGGAGAAGGTTTTTATTGTAGACATGAGAGCGAGCACAGCCACAGGCATCTGGGAGAGTCCAGAGCAGGGGAAGACAGTAGTGGACTAAACATGGCCAACAGACTGAACCGTGAGAGGAGACAGGGTGTGGGGAGAGTGAGAGAGGAAGAGGAGAGAGAGAGAAGAGGAGAAGACCAGAGAGCAAAGAGGGTGATGCTCAAATGGGAGGGTTATATAGGAATCAGAAGCTGGGGGAAGGGAAGGGAAGCCCACGGGCTGGAGAGGTTGAGGGTCAGGGGTGGGTGAGAGGTGTGGTATTGTATTCCCCCAAATATTGTACATGCTAATAAACTTATCTGAGGTCAGAGACAGAACAGCCACAATATTAAACATAAAGGATAGGCAGTGGCAGCACACGCCTTTAATCCTAGCATTCCAGAGGCAGAAATCCATGTGTTCAAGGACACAGCCAGGCATGGTGACTCATCACACTTTTAATCCCAGAAAGCAAGGCTTTAATCCTGGGGAGTGATGGTAGGAAGCAGAAAGGTTTATAAGGCGTGAGGACCAGAAACCAGAAGCATTTGGCCTGGTTAAGGATTTGGCTTGGTTAAGCATTCAGGCTTTCGAGCAGCACAGTTTAACTGAGACCCATTCTGGATGAGGACTCAGAGGCCTCCAGTCTGAGGAAACAAGACCAGCTGAGGATCCGGTGAGGTGAGGTAGCTGTGGCTTGTTCTGTCTCTCTGATCATCTAGCATTTCACCCCAATAACTGGCCCTGGGTTTGATTTTATTAATAAGACTCTCTAAGATTCCTGCTACAGAGAGGGCCTGAGGGGAGCCTAGAGGCCAGCACTGAACTCTATAACAGATACTTGCTAAGAGAGTTCAGAAGCCAACATGCACCCTGGTAAGCTAATAGGCACCACAGTGAGCCATCTGTCCTGGGTTTCTTTTGGACCTGACACAGTTGACGTTGTAAGAGGCATTATAATAAAACAAAATAGTTTTCTTTATAGACATTTACCATCCCTTAGACCAGTGGTTCTCAACCTATGGGTTGCAACCCCTTTAGGGTCCACTGACCCTTTCATAGGGGTCACATATGCAGGTCAGGTTTCCTGTATATCAGATATTTACATTATAATCATAACAGTAGCAAAATTGCAGTTATTAAGTGGCAGCAAGAATGATTATATGGTTGGGAGGTCACCACCACATAAGGAACTGTATTAAAGGGTCACAGCATTGGGAAGGTTGAGAACCACTGCCTTAGGCCATCAAGACATTGAAAACAACCAATCCCACCATCCAACCACAGAGGAATGAATATATATCATGAAGCCAACACCCCAGGGTAAAGAAGGCTCACAACAGAGAGGGGCTGATAGCAGCTGTCCAAGGACCAGAAGCTGAGAACTGGGAGGGACCATCCCCAAAGCAGGCTGTGCTCAGGCAAAAAGAGAGTAAAAGGGAAGAGCTAGCAATGAGTAGAGTCCATATTGGTGACCTCCGGAAGCAGTGAGCACCAGGCTTCACATTGGAACAGTCAGGTGGAGCTCTCTGCCCCTGCCCACCCCCCAACCCCTCAACTCCCTCCCTCCCTTTGTTCCAGCTCTGAGGGAGAGTCACATGGCCACCTAATCTGTAACTAGGGTGTGGGGAAGACAGTTTTTCCTTTGGAATTACCTTAACATGGAAGTAATACATCTCATTTGGAGTACATACTTTACGCCTTAAGTGTGATACAAATTGATTCTTGCACTTGTGAGTGAAGAGAAAAGTCCAAATGTGCATCCATGGTCAGGACAGACCCGTGTTAACCAACAAAACTCACTATAAACCTGTTTCTGTCATTGTACTTCACCCATCTTATGTATCCAATTACTGACCAACAGAAAACAGAAGTTGTCTACCATTTGGCACATAGGAGGTTCTGATAAATGTTTGATCTATCCAAGGAATGAATCAATGGTTTATCCTCCATGAGTTACCGAAAAAAATGATTGAAAATTTGGTTGTTGAAGAGGAACATGAAGTAGGAGTAAAGAATCCAAGAATGAGCTGTGAATGCATGAGAAAACTGGCTTGTGATTCAGAGAAAACTGTAACCGGAAATGTTATGTTTTATTGCACAGAAATACAGTTAGTTTTCCAAGGAGGGGGGCAGGAGACTTTCTGATGTTAAGTATTCCATTTCTATAAGGTCAGGACAAGGATGTTGTAAGACAGTGGTCTGGGCACAGGCTTGCTCCTTCTTAGTCTACTCTGGACTTTACAGGTCTTGGAGAAGCTGACAACCAGGATCCTGAACCTGAATGCTGATCCAGAAGGATCCAGGCTGCTTTGTATCTGCACGAGAACATGTTGTCCCAGGTAACCAGGAACAGACAAAGCCATAACAAAAGACCGCAAATCAGCACAGAAGGGTCAACCAGAGGAACAAAAATCTGTTGTCACTTGTAAGAGGTGAGCAAGTGTCTGAGGAATGCGGGACTCAGCCGGAAAGAGAGGACCGGTCCTGAGTAAGCAGGAAGGCGGGAAGTGAAGAGAAAGAATGGTGAGATGTGGTAGCCTAAGGGCAGAACATAGACAAGACGAACTCTCTTTGGGCGTGTTCGCTCTGGTGGGATGTGATGGGTCAGAAGTAGAGCAGGGAGACTCTGCAGGCCTCAGGTTGCTCACCTGTGAAATATCTCTAGTGTCTTCTTCTTCAAGGGAATGTTAGGGTTAGAGAGGTTACTGTTTGGAGTTGTTCTGTCTGATTAGTTTCTGTAGTCACAGTCCTGTTGTGAGGGGGACTGTGGGACTTGTTTCCTTAGACACTGCATGTTGAACCCAGGGACTCATGAACATGAATGCAGGGCTACCGCTTTCTCAACTGAACTGTATTCCCAGGAGAGGAACTTCTTAAATCTTCATCTAATAGGGTGCAGGAGTTCTGGATCTCAGACAGAGGACTCAGCTCGCTCATGCTCTCTCTCTCTCTCTCTCTCTCTCTCTCTCTCTCTCTCTCTCTCTCTCTCTCTCTCTCTCTCTCTCTCTCTGTGTATGTTTACTCCTTAGGCAAAGTCACCTCCTGACCCAGCTGGTTGGGGTGTGAGGGGGTCTCCCTGCCTCTGGAATGTGCACTCTCTTCTGCTAAAGCCCTAAACTACTCCAGCAGAGGAGCTGTCTTTCCCCAGCACTTACCACAGAACATGACACAAAGCAAATGCTTGCTTTACATTTACAGAAGAAGTGCAGCTAAGTTCCAGGTTTAGAAGGCTATCTACTCAAAGGCCTGACTCAAAGCCGTTGGACTTTCCTTTCAGTACACAGTTTAAGGTTTTCTGAAGCTGATACTTGATTCTCATTTGGAAATTTGTTGTCCTATTTCCCAGAACAGAACTCTGTAGTTAGCTGACTAAGTTATCAGCGTTGCTGTGCTGTCTAAGACCAATACACAGCTAAGTGAAGTAGGTATCCTTAGAGGCAAGCTGCTGGGTGTCCTTTCATGGGATGCACCCTAATCCTTCCTGGGTCATGTTTCCTTGACCTTAATCTAAGCAAGAGCAGGAATGCATCAGCTACTTTCCTTCTTGAATTATGACCTTAACTTAATACGCTCAGTCGTGAATCTCTCAAATTGAGTACGTTTGAGACTGGGCCTGCCCATTATATGTAAAATCCTCCACCTCTATTGCTTGTTTAGCTTTGCATTTACCACGATGTGAAACCCTTGCATATGACATCCTCAAGAGGTTGGGGCTAAATGGGCTTCTGAACCCCTGAAGTTTCCAATATAAGAACTCTTCCTCAGCATCTCCTAACCCTCCTTCATGTTTCTCCACCGAACCCTCACTTTTCCATTCATTGCTTCATAGACCTCCTGTTTCATTTGTTCATTTTTATCTCTCCAATAATAAATGAGTTCCATGGGGACAGGAAAGCATGTAACTGAGAAAAAGAAGTGTTTTAGGACCAAGCCTAGTTTGGCTACTTGGCTAGTGTGTCCAAATAGTTCCATGATGCATATAGATAGCTGGACTTTGATGGACCGATGCTGCCCTAAGGGGCAGGGGGTGCCCAGCACTCACTGGGCAGGGAGTACATTGCACTTACTTGTAGCTAGAGTTTTCCTGCCTGGCCCACAGTCAGGACAAATCTCTGACACCTGCCAGTCCCACAGCCACTCAGACCCAACCAAGTAAACACAGAGACTTATATTGCTTACAAACTGTATGGCCGTGGCAGGCTTCTTGCTAACTGTTCTTATATCTTAAATTAACCCATTTCTATAAATCTATACCTTGCCACGTGGCTCGTGGCTTACCGGCATCTTCACATGCTGCTTGTCATGGCGGCGGCTGGCAGTGTCTTCCTTCTGCCTTCCTGTTCTCTCAATTCTCCTCTCTGTTAGTCCCACCTATACTTCCTGCCTGGTCACTGGCCAATCAGTGGTTTATTTATTGACCAATCAGCAACACATTTGACATACAGAACATCCCTCAGCACCTACTGAAAGAGCTTCTCCAGCCTTCTCAGAACAGCCATTCCTAAAAAGTAGCTCACGGAGAGCACCCAAAGGCTCCCCAAGACTGTGTCTGGGGGCCCACAAAGTTACTATTTTAATAATAGTGCCAACTCTGAAATGCTCCTTTTCTGTACCAGCTTTTGTATTGATGAGCTGGAAGGAATACTGGTAAAGCCCACTGGCCACTGGCACCAAATAGGAACCAAGGAGAGGCAAGAAGCCGGGCCCACCGTCCTCACCGTAGCCAAGCAGCTGCAATAAAAACGAAAGGGACTGAAAGAAATGAAATTACAGCCTCACTTAAAAAGTCTTTCATGTTGGCTTCAAAATGTCTTTAATTAAGTCATAAAAACACGAGTTTTAATCATCATGACCCTGTGGTCAGCCATATAACTATGAGGGCCGTCTTAAGGAAAAGCATTTGCACAGTCTGTGAGCTAATCTAGCTGCTTCTTCATGCATGCAACATCTTTTTTTTTTTTCCTTAAAAATAAAAAAAAAGAAGGGGAGACTGATTAGACTAGAGGTCAGATCCTAAGCACGCACCTCCATGCTGGGTAGGTATGGGGGCCCACCTGAAGTAACCCTATGCTTAGGACCCAGAGACAGAGGATTCCCAGTTCAAGCCCACTAGCTGATTAGCAAGCTCTGGGCTGATGTGAGAGGCCCTGCTTCAGTACATGAGGTAGAGAACAATTGAGGAAGATACTGGACGTGAACCTTGGGTCTTCACATGGATGCACACACACACAAACACACAGGTGCATCCCCATACATGCAAACATATGTGCCTATATCCATGTACAGCACACACACACACACACACACACACACACACGTACACACACGTACACACACCCCACAAAAGTTTAAAACATTTAAAGAAAGAGAGAGAGATGACAAATGGTCAGATTATCCTTATCCAAACTCTTGTGTCTGGTAGACATGTTCTTAAAAATGAAATAGTAAATGTGTCACCTCAAGAACCTCAACAACATTTACGGCCAGTGATACAATTTAACCTTTCAAATGAAAAACTGAACAGTGAAAAGTTCTAAGCTTATTGGTTGGTTTCAACATACTTCCAGTACTTGGTAGCTTCTGAGACATCAAAGGTGGTATTGACAATGATAGGTGATGGATAACAAAATATTCCCACTAGGAATGCCACTATTAGCACAAGCCAGTCAACCAAATTATCAAGTGGCCAGCGAGGAATGTGGCAGAATCATGCATAAATGAAAGGATCACTCAAAAGCTGAAAGTCTTTTAAAATGAGATTTTATTGCCAGCTAGATGGCTGGCAGGTAAAGGGACCATGTGGTGGAAGGAGAGACCCTACTCCAGCAAGCTCTCTCTCTCGGCTGACTTCCCCATGTGTACCAAGCTTCAATAATTGAGTGTGAAGCAGTTCTAAGGCCAAAATACTTGAAAACTGCTGTTACTATGAGAAGGGACTGCTTTTTGATCCTGCCTTCTCTATCTACTGGTTGATCTGGGTTTGTTATTTAAACCTCTCCAAATCTAGGGTCCATCCTGTGTTGAAACCCAAGCGGGCAGCTTCCCAGCCTCAGGCTGCCTATCCATTAGGTGACTTGCTCTCCTCTAGTCTCCCAACTTGACCTGGTTCTCCACCTGCCCCGGCTCCCTCTCTGGCTCTGATGCAGGGAACTTAGCACTCTACCACTGCCCCACATTGTGCTAGACTTGCCAGTGGTATAGAAAGGAACCTCCTATTTGCTTTCTGGAACCCAGGCTCATCCATTCCATGAGGACTCTTTCAGGATGAGAAGGAGTTCAACTTTCTATCATTTGTTTAAAAACTGTTCTTCGGTGTAAGGAAAGAGGGCACAGGCTATCTTTGCATCCCTAGATTTCATTCAGGAAATACACTGAGATCCCACCATATGATGAACTGTATCCTTCGAGAAAATTTCGTGGTTTCATGGGAACATTCTGGGTAATCTTTGATCCCAGGGGAGTGAAACCATTTCAATTTGATTTCCATAGTCCAGAGGAATTTCCAGATACATTAACTTTTAAACTCTGGGTCAGGGTTCTCTGGAAATTCTTTTCTACAGTTGCAATGCTAATCTGGATTCCAGACATTTTCTGTCTGATCCAGTGGAGTGAATAGCTGTCCTGGGAATATTTTAACATGGCTGCCTATTCACTATGGAAGTAAATGAGCACTTGTTCTGTGAAATGCAGAGGGCCTGAACACAGACAGAAGGAGGATAGAGAAGAATGAGGCATTTTAAAAGAAGGAGGGAGAGGAAAGACCAGAGGGATTTTATAATCAAAAGTAAGAGCTCTAGATAACCATTGTATCAGACTGTTAAGGTTTCAGCAAGTTGGTGAATGCTTGGCTTCCTCCCATCTTCAGTGCTATGTAGAAGCTCCCAGTAATGCAAGTATACCTGACCTTGGTCGCCTGCCTTTTTTGCATTGGGACGATATTGGCCAGTGGCCAGTGCAAAATTGCCTGAAAAGGCACTTCTGTGAGAGGCAAAGCCAGCTTTCTAGCCACAGGCCCTTACCATGCTCTGCCATCAAACCCCATGCCATAGGAGTCTGTCTCATTTCTGACACTAGATAGTGTACAGCGCTTCCTCTGCTGTCCGCACTGATAACCATGCTCATTCAGAATCGGCTGTCTCTACTTTGTTATTCTGAGCATCAATCAGTTCATGGACCCAAAGCCTTTGATTTTCAGTCAGCACAAGAAACTGTACAGAGACCGCTATGATGCCAAGACCCATCCTTGCTCTGGATCTCTCTCCTCTGCTTTCTACACTGGCTGGTAACTGCCAGATCTTAGAAAGTCTCCTGATTTTAAAAGGGTTAGAGAGCATGGGGAAATAAATGGTCCAGTTGGTAAAGCGCTTACCACATAAGTGTGAGGCCCTGAGTTTGATCCCTAGCACCCCAGGCATAGAAACACATTTGTAATACCAGCCCTGGGGACTAGAGATGGGAGAAGCCGTGGGGCTTGTGGCTGAACCATTGAACTCCTGGTTCAGTGAGAGACCCTGTCTCAAAAATAGATAGATAGATGATAGATAGATAGATAGATAGATAGATAGATAGATAGATAGATAGATATAATAGATAGATAAACAAGGTGGGGAACAATTGAGGTAGGCATCTGACACTAACCTCTAGCCTTCACATATCCACACATGCACACACACACACACACACACACACACACACACAACACACACACACCTATGAACACACAGACACTCATAAACCACACATACCCACAAAAGTAGAGAGTGGTTAAGGAAGATGCTCAATGTCAGCCTCCATTTGCACATGCACCCAATGAGCAAAACTGCTCTCACATTGTTCTTGCTGAGAGCTGTCTCCTGGGGATTGCTCCACCTCTATGGGTGACATCTTAATCCAACACCCTGGCTGTGTCAGACCCCTGAGCACCAGCCCTGGACTCAGAACTCGGAACTCTCCTATCTCCCAGTCTGCTAGCATTTTAGTAGTCTCTGTGTCTCTGTCTCTCTCTTTCTCCGTTGCTTTTTTCCTTTCCTTCCTTGGTGACAGTGAAGTAGGGCAGAAAACCAGTCTGGAAGGCTTCACATAAAGGCTGAAGATCAGCATAGGAGAAAAACCAATGGCCAAAGTGAAATACCCTTCACCACACTCCAGGTTAACTAGAACCACTGGAGCCATCGGTCCCAGGAGAGGCCCGCCAGTGCCTGAAAGTGATTCATGAGTCACAACACTAAAATGTATGCCTCTGGGTAAAGATGTGTGTTAATTCTCTGTTGATGTGATAAAATTCCATGGCCATGGCAACTTAGAAAAGAAAGAGGTTATATTGGCTTGTGGTTCCAGGGATTATAAGAGTCCATGATGGTAGAGCAGAGACTTGGCAGCAAGTTACAGGAATGGCCGCAGGAACAGGAAGCTGAGAGCTCACCTCTTAACCACAAGCAACAAGCAGAATAAGTAAATTGGAATTGGTGGGAGGGACTCAGTTCTGAAAACATAGCCCAGTGAGGTACCTCCAGAAAAAACATACCTCCTAAACATCCCCAAACAGAACTAGAAATGGAGAACCAAGTATTCAAATGCCTAAGACTTGGGGGGATATTTTTCATTCAAACCACCACAAAGATACAAATGGGGGTGAGGAGAATGTCAGTAAAATGGCACTGTGTGTAAAAGTGCACGCTCCGCAGGTCTAACACCTGAATTTGATCTCCAGAACCCATAATGGAAGGAGTGAAGTGAGTCTCTGATCTGATAATTACACACATGGCATTGAATGCGCATGCTCCCCCACAACAATAATTAAAAATTTGAATTTAAAAAGAAAAAGTAAACTCTGAAAAAATAAAAACAATGCCAATAAAGCACGTGACGCATTAAGTTGTATGTAGACCTACAGACATACAACAAGCCGCACATGCGTGAGAAAGTCCATGCTAATAAAAGTGTATTTTTATGTTCAGTCCTGTGTTTTGCTGAGTGCCTTCTTCCCAAAGCCAGCAATCTCCTGAACACTGGTGTTGGGTTTCCATGGCTTCTCAAGGGTGTCTTACCCCCAGAAAATGAACGACACTGCATTTGAACCACCTTAGTTCTCAGAAGCAAGGGCTCCATGGAAATGATTGTTGAGCTTTCTCTTTAGCTTCTGAAGTTCTGCTAATTCCTTAACGTTTTCCTTACCCTAAACAATGCTAATTCCCCATATGAGAGACACCTCCCAACACACACAGCATTTGAAATGTGTGTTCATTGATTAAATGTTTACTTGCTCTGATTTTGGGTAACTGGCTTCTTTGATCAATGTTTTCTTGGTCTGTCTGAGAACCTTGAATCAGGAGAAGCTTGCCCAAGGAGGGGAAGAAACTCCATGCCAGTGACAGAGCCCAGGAAGGATGCATCCTTGGCATATTCACTCGGCATTGTCCTTTTCTTCTGATCTAGCATGAGAAGTTAGCTTGTATTGGATAACCACTAAGCAAAAGTCATAGTCAGATACCTTACAACCTTAGTTGCAAAACCTCAGGAGTATTCAAAACTCATCCTTTCCGCTGTTTATTCTAGATGCTATCCTGTTTCTTGCCTTTAAAATAGAAGAATACCCGACAACAGTGGATCTTCTCCCTCTGCTAGCTGAGAAACATGGGAGAAGGAAGAGAGAAGTAGCGTGGTAATTTAAGATAACTTAGATTATGCTTCTGGCTCTGATACATAGTGGTTGTGCACCATTGAGAAGCTTGCTTAATTTCTCTATGCTTCCGTTTCTACCTATGTACAGTATGTTTATGAATCTCTTCCTTATAGGAAAATATATTTATTAGTTATTGCATATTATATATATTCATTACATATTATAAATATTATTATATTATGTATAATATGTAATAAGTAATAAATCACGCTACAGTTATTATCATTCAATATTGATAACAGCAATAGTTCTGGAACAGGATGAAGTAGCTGACGTCATTGGCCGGATCTCCAACTACAGTAACAATCCCAAGCCTGTTACAGGTCAGCAATCAATCCAGGTCTTCTGCTAATGATGCAGAGTTATACTCTCTCACTGCCAAATACAAAGTCCACAGAAATGTTACTTCTCTCCCTCCCTGGAGGTTCTCCAATGAGCGTGCACTCCAATTCTACCCCTTCATGCTGCCAAGCCAGATGTTATCAAGCATTCCAGATGATGAAGTTTGTCACAAATGTACCCATCTGCAACCAGGATGAGCTTTTTGAGAAATTATGAAAAAGAGGTCACAGCCCATTAGATATCTGCATTTATTCCTGGCTGAGGTTTTTGTCCCACTTTCTCCAAACTACTGAGTAGCACTGGACACAAAAAAGCCTGAAGGAGGCCCTCTTTCCTGGCTTCTCCTCTGCTCTAAACCAGAGCCAGCTCCAACGCTACTTTTTATTTTCAGATATCTAGAACAAAGGTACATCGACTTTTCATGGAATGGGAAGGGGCGGTAGTGCCTTGTTCATAACCTGTTTGATCTTTCAGAACCCAGGGGTTATCTTGGGGGCAGGGGTAGACACGGAGGTAAGACTGTCCTTAAGGTGGTACGGAACATGAAGAGGAGAGGTGCCACAAGCAATGGTCCTTGAGACCAGCCACCTGCCCGGAACCCTCAATAGCCCAGCAGGGACATTTGCCTTCACCTGTCAGCTTGGCTTCACCATAGAATGGTGGGTTCACCTACCTCATTAGTTCATCATCATCTCTTCACTTTAGTTGATTCACAAGAATTTATCAAAAAAGGCACTTTATAATCCTGTTAGCTCTTGAATGGACCACACAGCTCTGTTGTGGCCCCAACGTCAAGCCATCTGTCTTTCCAACACTTCATCCCCAAGACCAGTGGCAGAAAACTTCATGGGAAGAGGCTCCCGGGGACTTTAAAAAAACTTACACTGAAATGAGCCAATGCCTCGTAAGAACACAAGCGTGTCAAAACTAAGAGAGGTTACAGAACACACTCATCGGAAGAGAGAAGCCCACACTGGCCAAAGCTGAAACCACTAAACAACCAAATGAATGACTGCAATAAACCAAAGAATTCCTAATGCATTTAAGTCTCTTGGGAAGGAATTTGGCATTCCTTTAGTATCATGCAGGAACTAAATAGGCAATTAAGGACATTTTCCTTCCACTGACCATTATTGGAACACCATTGTGTGAGGTTTCAATGAACATGGCGGGGGTGGGGGGGGGGGGTGGGGGGAGCAATGGCTCCCAACATTACACCTAAAGAGTAAAGGAAAATATTAAGGAATTATTGCTAATTGAGGGAGAGCTGGTGATAGTGGTTTTATCTTTATTTTTAAAGAGTTCTAATCCTGTTTTATTCTCCTCTTTTCTTTCTTCTCCTTCTCCCCTTCCTCTTCCTCCTTTTCTGTGCTAGGGTTCAGTAGCCAGAGCTTAATGTATGCTGAGCAAGTGCTCAACCATTGAGCTATGTCTTATGCCCCTGAGGAGTTCTGTATGTATTAGCAATGCATCCCAAATAAAGAGAGAAGTGGGGAGGATGTGGTGGAGAGGAGCAAATGTTTTAACAGTTACTCCAACTCTGCATGGTTAAATTTTTCCATATTAAAAAGTTAATGATTAAGACAAAAGCTGGGCTTTGTAATACACATCTGTAATCCTAGCACCTGCCTGAGAGATGAAGGAGAATCCTAAGTTCAGAGGTAGCCTGTTCTATACAGGAAGATCCCATCTCAAACAAGAAAAAGTTAATAAAGGGTAAATAAGTGACATGGCCATGTTAACTTATTTTCTCATTTTAAAAATGCTAAAAGTCTGAGCATAATGGCACATGCCTTTAATCCCAGCACTCGGGAGGGAGAGGCAGGAGGCTCTCTGAGTTCGAGGCCAGCCTGATCTATACAGTGAGTTCCAGGACAGCCAGAGCTACACAGAGAAATCTGGTCTCAAAACAAAACAAAACAAAACAATCAAAAGAATGCTAAATGTTCATTATAAAACTTTCAAATACCCCTGTATAGAAACATAAAATTACCCTGAAATTGTAGAGAACTAAGCATGACTAGATTATTTCCATTTGAAAGTTGAAATGCAATTGAATTGATGAGTGGTTCTTTTCCAAGCTCAGCTTCCAGATCTCTGGAATTGGGAGAGGGCAAGATTTGAACATGAAGTGAGATGACTCTATGTCTGTGTGCTGTTATTCCAGAGTAGTCTAAACAAGCATGCAGTTTAGCCTTGGTCATGTGGAGCTTGATCTTGTTGTTTCCAACAGTGGGATGCTGTGCTTTGTTTCATTCCTGAGGAAGAACTGAAATTTCATTCACTTGAAAGGAATAAAAAGAAACACTGCTATATTGGCCTGTCGGTTTGAATAAAAACCAGGCCAGGGTAGAGAAAGTGTCATTCTAAGGACCGAAATATGCAATTGGCTTCTTAAAAGTCCAATCTCAAAAATCTCTCCAGTGTTCAGGGAAGTTCAGCACAGCATCTTCAGGTGTGCCTGTTGAGTGCAGCCCTTAGAATCAGCAAACGTTTAACTACTGGAGAGCCTCGGGTTCCTTTCTAACTTGCAATACGAGTAAAATCAAGGACTAGGTCAAGGGAAATGGGTTTGGAGTATTATCACCTCTGGGTGAGGGCACCCATTTCATTTCATTTCGTATTTTTCAAATGTGTCCAAATAGATACCAATTTGGTCAATAGACGGGATGACACATGATGGGAGTCACATAGCATTGAGGAATACAGGAGACTAGAAGGATTTTAACTCTATAGTCCGACCTCTCTCATTTTCAGGTGGATCATTTCATCTATAAATGAGCCTGATCATCCTTCATGTAATTTGTGCTAATGTAAAGTGAAGAATTGAAGGTTTTTTTATCCTGCTTCTTCCTACGTCTCTCCTCAAACCCCATTTTCCCCCCTTTCACTCATCTGCTTCCTTCCCTTTCTTTGGACCATTGCAGAGCAGCGTTTAGCTTATGAAGGAGTTTGAAAGACTACTTCCTGGTTGCTTTGGGGACTTAACAAAATTTCTGCTTGAGTATGTGTTCCTTCTGAGCCTATGAATAAGAATTGCCAGGAAAAAAAAAAAAAAAAAAAAGGTCTGAACTTGAAAATGGGTCAGAAACCGGGGGTATGCTTTTCTTGTTGTTTGCGATATAGCTTTTTCTTGTCTTGCCTGGCGGTAAGGATTAAAGTGGGCAGACACCAAAGCCTGGACACACGGAAAGGACTTTATTCACACGAGAGTGACAAACTGGAATGGGAAAGTAGAGGTGGAAGTAGGAGGCCCGCAGAGAGGAGTTGCCTGTAAGTGTTAGGATAAGAGCGAGACTGGCAGATGTGTTGGGTCTCTTCATTGGAGGTGTCTTTCTCTGAGGAGCAGGAATGATTCTCCCACCAGAGAGCCTATGCCCAAAGACCAAAAACCCGCCCCAGCCAAAGGCCTACCCAAAGCTGGATTGACTGAAAGGCTGTGCCTAAGGTGTTAATATGGAGCCAGCTGGACCTGATTGGCTGGAGCCAGTAGGCAAATGAGGTGAAAGGAACAAGGACCAATCAGGAGAGGGCCTGTCATGGGACCAATCAGGAGCTAGGCAAATGACAGGCCCTCCAAAAAGGTCCCCTACCAAGCTGCACCATGCCTCTTGCTGCCGTGGTGATCACAGGCAAATGGAAGTTTGCACGAGGGGGTGGAGGGCTTATGGGTAGAGCCCTCCCCACCGCCAGTTGATCACTACTGGCACTGGGGACCCCCTGTGACTTGTATCATTTGTTTGTTTTTCAGAGCAAGCTTTAGCTGGACTTTCTGTTGACTGCTCTCTTTCATATCCTTGTAGGGAAAGACATCAACTGATAAATTTCTGTCCAGCAAAAATGCAAACGATTTCTCTCTGAGAAGAGATAGCCCTAAAGGTTACAGCTGAAATTAAATTGGAGATTAACCAGCTTTATATCTAACTCAAGCATTTATTGAATCTCTCATGCAGCTTTCCAAGTGCCCTTTAGACTCATCTTAATTTCCTTCGAGCTCACTCACTAGAAAATGAATAGAATAATAACATCATTGGCACAGGCCCATTTTCTAGTTATATAGGAATTCTGCTTTTTAACCCCTTGAAACTTACCCTTTGGTGGGATTATTTTGATCTTCAAACAAAAGTTTAGTGATGTTTATTTGGTTTCCCCTTGAATTCCAGCATTCATATTTCAGTGATGATGCAAGAGTATTTAAAGATATTCTGTTGAGCGTTGTCTCTTCCACAGTTCAATGTCACATTTAGTCTAACACTTAGTGATAATTATGGGGTATATGAATAACTTCTTCTATCTATGTATGATGTAAACCCTTATCAAGGAAGGTAACAATGGTGTTCATGTGATCACTGTAGTGATTAAGATCATGGGCTCTGGAGCTGTGTTACTTAACTGCAGATCTTTGGATGAAAGGTCTGCAACTTCTCTGGTCCTCATTTACATTGTCAACAAAATGGGACCAGTAGTTCTCCCATCTCATGTAATTATTGAAAGTCTCATGAAATGCCAACCAAATTATTGAGTGCATTCAGGCTGGAGAGATGTCTCAGTCAGCAAAGGGCTTGCCACACAAGCATGAAGAACTCAGTTTAGATCCCCAGAACCCAAATAAAATCTGGCCACATGTGCCTCTAATTCCAGAGTTGGGGAGGGAAAGACAGGAGGACCACTAGGGTTTGCTGGCCAGCTAATCTAGCCAAATTAGTGAGCTAAGTTAAGTGAGAAATCTTGCATTGAAAAAATGATGTGGGGAGCAATTGGAATAGATAGCTGACATCCACTTCTGACCTCCGTATACATCCATGTACACACATGCACATATACCTACCTGTACACGCATGTGCACGTACACCTTAATAAAAGAAAGAACACTCATGAAAACCAGCTTAATGGCATTGTCTTGAAGCTGGCTTCACTGCCAAAAGGTTGTGTGGGAGACCCGTCACCACTCTGAAAGAAAATGCTTATTGTTAATACTGCCTGGAGAGAGACTCTGCAGTTAGCTTTTGGCTCAGAACAGGCCCCCTTGTCTGCTCCGTGAGCGGGCTTTGAATCACTGCCAGGACTTTGAGGAAAATGGAAAACGGATTTGTAGTACTTATGAAGCTAAGTCCTTATCTGAGTTCCCAGGACTGGCTTGTCCAATGGGAACTGCCCGTCTGCTCCCTTCCCCTCGGTGTGGACGGCTTCAATGCAGTGCCATTTTCACAAGTTCAGACTTGGTGAGGCTTAGCTGGAGTCTGATTTCTTTGTGACTTGGGATGACATCCTTGCTCCAGGCAGCCTTGCTCACCCAGAGTTGTCATCAAGACTAGGGAGTGAAGAACTGGGAGCTTGGAAATATTTTGAAATCCAAACTTTGAAAACTACACAGTTGTCAGATAAAAATGCTGTTTTTGTCTCTTTGTGCATTCTTTTTTTGATGGTCTGGGGCTTTGTTTTGTTTTCAGTTTGGTAACCAGCTAAGCTCTAAGATAATCACTGTCTTTGTTAGAGTTTCCATTGCTGTAAAAAGACACCATGACCAAAAGCAATTTTGGGGATGGCGGTGGGGGGTTATTCCATCTTACCTCTCCACATCACACTCTCTCACTGAAGTCAGTGCAGGATCTCAAACAGGGCAAGATTCTTGAGACAGGAACTGATGCAGAGACCATGGAGGAGTGCTGCTTACTGGCTTGCTCCTCATGGCTTGCTCAGTCTGCTTTCTTCTAGCACCCAGAGCCACCAGCCCAGGGGTGACGCCACCTACCATGAATTTGGCCTTCTCATATCAATCATCAACCAAGAAAATGCACCACAGTTTTGTCCATGGGACAACCTTGTGGGGGAGGGGTAGTATCTCAGTTGAGGCTCCCTCTTCCCAAGTAACTATAGTTTGCTGTGTCAAGGTGGCATAAAACCAGCCAGTGCAAAAACAAAGACCTAAAGCATTTCTGCACTTTGTTCTGACTGTGGGACTTATTTATGAGAATAAAAGGAATACTTACCAAGAAAGTTTTATTCTCAATCGGTCTACAGAAATGTCACTTTACTGTCCCTAAATGTTTACCCTCTAAATACAATGCTCCTCTCTCTCTGATGGTCTATTTTTTTTTCACCTATTAAAGTCTCTAAAGGGAAGAATAAGAATACGATGATGTGTGGGGAGATGCCCTCCTAAGGATCTCATGTTCATGAGATAGGTATATCAGCTACCAGACCAAAGAAAACCCAAGCATAAAGATGGTATGTATGTGTGTGTTTGTGTGTGTGTGTGTGTATGTCTGTCTGTGTGTGTCTGAATGTATATACCTGTGTATGTGTGTCTGTGTTGTGTATCTGCATGTGTGTGTCTGCATGTGTACTCTGTGTGCATCTGTGTGTTTCTGTGTACGTGTGCCTCTCTGTGTGTGTGTCGTGTATCTGTGTGTGTACTTCTTTTTTTGTCATTTTTAACAAAGAACATGTTTATCACGTGTATTGAGGGCACCCTATGTGAAGGACATATACACTTCATGATTACAGCAAACCTAGAATTAAATCTGGCCTGAAGACACGTCACACTCTGGTTATAATGTGATGTACTGCAGCCTGACTTTGTCTACACAGAAACTGAAACCATCCCAAGGGCCTAAATCTTAGCCAGTCACAGCAGCTGAGTTCCAAGCAATCACAGGTGGCCAGCTCCTCAGACTACATCTGTGTTCTCAACCTACCTCACTGTATCCTCACTCTTCTGTCCATACACACTGTCTGACCACACTATAGGCAGCGGGGTCTCTGCACCTGTTCTGGTTCTGAGGACAGCCTTGATTTATAAAAGACAAATAACAGCCAAGTCAAAGTATAACTAAACTTGTTGTCATTTTGTCTTCAGAAACCCACAAAGGCAAACACTCCTGTGTGCACAGGAAAACCCAGAGGGAGCCAAACGTCTGCTATGGCAGACTTTGGCTTCATGGCTACTGTATCCACAGACTGCCATTTCTGCCCATCTCTCTCTCTCTCTCTCTCTCTCTCTCTCTCTCTCTCTCTCACACACACACACACACACACACACACACACACACACACACACACACACGTTATTGTCATAGTCATCGAAACTCCTAGAAAGATTTGTAAACTCTTGCTCTAGAAGCAACTTCAAAAAGAAGCTTGTTCATATCACAATGGAAATAACTCAACTGTGTCTATTCTACACCTAAATAAACATTTAAAACTATGTGTTAGTCATGTGTGTCCTCAGGAACCAAACTCACAATTTTATTAATGTCTTTGTAGACATGCATGACAAAGTCAATAGTGCATTTGAGAAGAAAAAAAGGAAAAAAAAAAGGAAGAAAGAATCCTTCCTGGGTTTGCAATGCAAAGGCTATTCTCCTATGATAAAATGCAACATGGTTTCTCTGGATATAGTTGTCAAGTAATACTAGATAGTAGATCAATCTCATTTGTTGTTGTTTCATTCTGGGGTGTGTGTGTGTGTGTGTGTGTGTGTGTGTGTGTGTGTGTGTGTGTTGTTCTGTTTTGTTTGTTTGAGACAGGATCTCTCCATATTGCCCAGGCTGACATCACACTCATTATCTTCCTGCATCTGCCTTCTGGGTATCAGGGTTTATGGGAATGCATCATCACACGTATCATCACCCTATATATTATTAAACTGGTCTACCTATTTTAGTCTGGTAGAATGTTTTAAAATATTAACTGATTCCTGCCCTTCTTTACCTTAACTGTTCTCTGTCCTGCAAGCCTGGCCACTCTGCAAGTGTTGTCTCACAGAAGGTGTGATAACATAAAGCAAAGACATTTGGAATCTGTTCAAGACTTGTGAATCTCACAGTCCAGTCCTGGAGAGAGCCTGTAGATCAGGGGTGGACCAGCAGTAACCTTGGAAGAACACAAATTGCTGAAGCCTAGAAAGAGACAGACCCTCCTGGGACTCCACTAAAGGGAAATGCTGGACATAGGGCACAGGAATTCAGGTACTGGACAGTCTGTAATAAGTTGTGCCATGTCTAGCTAGGCAGGTGGGGTGGTGATGGGGGTGGGAACGCCGGCTGGGTGTTCTGGTGACACCAGAAGTAGAAGAACCTATGACTAGCTCTAGCTAGAAGGCTAGGCAGGTACAAGACTGACTGAGTATGATACACTTTGGAGATGGGACCAGAGTGTCACCAGCTCCCAGCTTGCAGGTGGAGGTAGCAATGCTGTGATCACCCAATGACCTAGACTGGCCACAGCTGTACCCATCCTGACATTCATGATTGCCTTGGAAATCACACCCAATTCCAGGCAACAGGACTCTGAAGAGCCTATGACAGTTTTTTAACAGACACCTCAGAAGAACAGACTCTTCTAAACACTGGCATTCTAGAACATAAGCAAAGTTCTTGGTCACCAGTTTTACAGGCTGTGCTCTGTTTCTTTCTTGTAGAGTCCCTCAGTCCCACCCACTTCCCTCCCTCCAGGATTGCCCTATGTTTATTTCTGCCCTTATTAAAATTTTATGTTAGAAAGGGAAATGATAGATGATTCAGTTTGGTATAACCTCACCCCAAAGTATCTGTGCCTTAATGGAGATTAGAAATTCATAGACCCTGTGGGGTCATATTAACTCCACTAGATATGCATTTTAAGAGTCAGTGTGCCAGGTGGTGGTGGCGCACTCCTTTAATCCCAGCACTCGGGAGGCAGAGCCAGGCAGATCTCTGTGAGTTCGAGGCCAGCCTGGTCTACAGAGCAAGATCCAGGACAGGCACCAAAGCTACACACTGGGTCCACATACCAGTGAGAAATAGGAAGGACCAATTGCTTTCCCATCCCCTCATCTTCTAGTCCTGTTTTCCACTTTAAGGCTAAGTCAGGCTCCTTGCAAGAAAGATAAAGAATTTTCTCATGCTGTGGGTACTCAACAACTCAAGGAATACCATAAATATATTCCAGAGAAGAGATACATTTTATTCCTTGAACTTGTTAAAAATGAATGCGTGCTCAAGGCTCCGCTAATGGAAGTTGAGGCACCTGACTCACATCAAAGTATTGCTATAAACAGGGAGCCAACTCCAACCCTTTTAAGATGGCCTCCTGTGGCCTCCCTGGACCCTTTCAACAATTGCCTTTTGTTGGATCAGCGTGACTGGGGTATTTTGTAGGATGAGCGAGTATAATGAACTGTTGTATACTCAGGCTGTAATTATAAAGAGACATAATCATATCTCACATTTATATTGTCTGCTTTCATCTCAGTCAATCTCAGGGGGGTTGTATGTTATATCATTTATGATAAAACAGATAACTATGTCCATTAAAGATTCTTTTTAAATTCATGCACTATATAATAGGAGGTATAAAGTCTATTATGATGCAAAACTCTGAGCCAGCTAGTTAGCACATGCAGGTGGGGTGAGCTTTCTCACAGTTCTGTGGGGTTGCATTAGAGCACTGCTCCTGACAGAATCCACCTTCATCTGTTTCCATCTGGTGGTGTGCCAAGCCCAGGAGCCCAGGACTCGCTCAACCCTTTCTTTTTTCCTTCACCTGTGAGCTGAATGCCAGCCTTTGCTCCGTTTCTCCACTGCGTACCAACCACTGCGGTGGACACTGGCTTTCCTTGGCTAGTCTTGGGCAGCCAGCTGGGGCTTAGGAGAAGGCAAAGCTGCCCTTTCAAATGCAGCAAGACCGGGAAACAGATGACCACACGGGCTGGAAGTGTGAAGCTCTTGGCTTTCCGCTAAAGTCAACCCCAAGTCACATGCACCCTTCTCCTTCCTCACAGCCTCAAGGAATCCTGTAGGGCCTCAGACAAAAACATTTGTCTGCGCAGAATCACAGCATTCATACTGATGGAGAGCTGTTTTTCTTTCCTGGTTTGCATTATCACAAAGAGGAGCGGAGGGACTGAATTGCTCCAAAGCCCAGAGCACGACCCCAGTTCTACCTTTTTAACAAGGTGTGTTAACTTGTTTACTCAGGCTGGCTGTTCTTACCAAGTTGATGGGCATGCCTTTGAGTCCCAGGAGAGTCTTCCAAGAAGACAGACAGCTATTCCTTCTGCGGCCATGGTGACCTGGTTTGCTGGTACGGTGGCTGAGTACTCCAGACTGGGTAGTTTATAAAGAGTAGAGGTTTATTTGGCTCACAATTCTGGGGGCTGTGAAGTCCAAAAGCATGGTTCTGGCATCTGCATAGCAGCTGTGAGGGTATTTGGGGGGCATAGAATTCCACGTGGTGAAACTGTAAGTTTGCTGACGTGGGTCTCTCCCCTATCATAAAGTCACTGATACAATAAGGGTCTGTTTTCATGATTTTATCAAATCACAAAAACCTCCTAAAATCCCAAACTCCAAATATTACTAACACATACCTCTGTCGATGGTTCGATTTAAATACAAATTTTGTAGGGGACACAGATGTAAACCAAAGCAAAGGGTACATAGGAATGTGGGGGTTGGGTGGGCTGCATAAAGGAGGATCGTTTTCACTCTAAAATTCTAGATTGTACAGCTGCCTAGGGGCCATGTCTGAGAAATCAGGAAAGCAATGCCTATCAAGGACTTGTGAACCTTACAATCACATGGGGGATTGGCTCAGAAAGTTCCACACTGGATTTAATCTTAAAATTCTTAGTAATTTTTGTTTGTTTGTTTGTTTGTTTGTTTGTTTTGGGGGGTCTCCATGTAGCCCTGCTGTCCTGGAACTCCCTCTGGAGACCAGGCTGACCTCTGCCTCCTGATTATTGGGATTAAAGATGTATGCCACCACCACTGGGCCTCTTAGTAACTTTTGAACAAATGCCCTCACACTTGGACTGAGCCTGGTAAATCATGTCCCTACCTGGCAGAAATCATCCCAGACAGCATTGCCTCTGGAATGTTTCTTTCAAGGCCCCAGGGAGAGCTGGCTACTCTTTATGGCTCTACAGAAGTCTATTCTTCCCCTTCCATGAGTCATTCATTCTATTTGCTGGTATTTCTCCATGAGACTAGAAACCTCCTAAACTCAGGGAAGATTGAGAGATCTTATACCGTCAGTTAGAGATAAAACACCGGGCAGAATAGGAGTCCAGAAAATATTTCAGGTATAGCATTTTGAATATACTTCACACAAGAACTGACATAAGTATTCAATGCATTTGTTTATCAATTTAATAATTTGATTAAACTCTCATTATGTGCAAGGCTTTAGGCAGGTCATTTAAACATATAAAGTGAAATATACAGGGTCTCTAACTTGAAACTTTCATTCAAAGGCAGAGATAGACAATGAGCAGGGAAACCACTGATTTTTGTTTGAAGTCTTATTGTGTAGCCCCAGGCAGGCATGAAACTCCCTATGTAGCCTGGGTTGGCCTGGAACTCACAGAATTCTGCCTGCCTCTGCCTTTCAAGTACTGGGATTAAAGGCATGAGCTACCATGCCCAGTTTATTAAGAAGTAAACTAAATAATACTTATAATTCCAGATGCTGTTGACTCTTGAAGCCAGGGTAGAACAAAGGAGAACAGTGGTCCAGAACTTACATCTTTCTCTAAGGAACCTGAAACTAAGCATGATGGGTAGTGTTAGCTGTCACTCAACAGAATATAGAGTTGCCTGAAACAGGAGACTCAGAGCATACCTGTCAGAGATCGTCTTGGTTGTGTGGAGGTGGGAAGACCCACCCACTGTGAACAGCACTGTTCCCTGGGTGAGATCCCAGACTACATAAATGAAGAGACCAAGCTGAGCAGCAGCAGGCATTTGTCAAGCTCTGTCCCCTGATTGTGGACATGTGACCAGCTTATTCCATTTTCCTCTTCTCTAACTTCCCCATCCCTGCTCTGGGATGCTTCCCTCCTGAACTGTGAGCCACAATAAACCTTTCTCCCTTAAGATGCTTTTGTCAGAGTATTGATCATAGCAACAGGAAAGGATACTAAGACAGTAACATCTGGATGAATCAGTTACAATATCCATGCTGCCAGAGACTTTTTGGGAAAGGGAACTATCTCTGATGAGACCTTGAGGTCTTGTTTCCTTTGATTTAGGAACTGTCTTTAAGGTTTCTATTGCTGTGAAGAGACGTCATCACCATGGCAACTCTTATAAAGGAAAACATTTAATTAGGGGTGGCTTACAGTTTTAGAGGTTTAATCCATTAGTGCCATGGCAGGACATAGTGGCATGAAGGCAGACATGGTGCTGGAGGAGGAACTGAGAGTTTTTTTTTTTTCTTCCAAATTCAGCATCCAATTTTATTTATTCCACTTTATTGGGGAAAAAAAAGTCCTGGTTTATAAGATATTCCAATGGGCATCAATTTTTATATTAGCTTTTTAGTAATTTTAGAATACAAATGAAACACTATCAATTTTATTCTAGATAGGCCAAACAGAAAAACACAGGGTCATGCCTACTGTATGTATATGTATGTATATAGCAAATACCAAATTTGAGCATGTAATTCTTCCAGGATTTTTTAACATTTAAATAGATCTGAAATTAAATTCTTTTCAGAATTCTTTTAGTGCCAGATGTTTCCTGAACAGTTTGATAACCAACCCTTTGGATCTTTGAATAGTGGCTTTTCCACCTCCAGGCAAGCAAGACATCTCCCTAAGTGATCTCAAGTACCTCCCCAGGCTGTTTCTGCAATAATGCTCTGTCAAAGACCAGAGGCCCAAATAGTGCAGAGTCATGCTCTTCCTGCCTCAATGACTCAGGAGTTAGTTAACTTACTCTACCTTTCTCCAAAAGGTCATCTCTAACTACCTCAGCCTGCATTTATCTCAGCCTTCCCACCATGGTCAGTGCTGGTCACAGTCACTGGACACATCATTCTGTGTCCCCATAACTGACATGCACAATGTTGAGCAGCTAAGAAATTCAGAGAGGGAGGAAAGGAAGAAATCCTTTCTGCTGGTTGTTGAGAAGGGACAAGGATATGGTCCCAATGTGGAGAAACTGGGTATGTTTCCAACTAGGGTTAGAAGCTACACGTACTTATATCCACATTTATAGGGTAGGTTCCCCAGCCTAGCCCCAATGGGACCAAACAGGTTGTAAATGAATAGAAAGGCCTGGTGCACACGTCTTTAAGAACTCAGAGTTCTACATCTTGGTCCGAAGGCAACAGGAAGTGAAATGTGTGTGCCACACTGAGCATAGCTTGAGCAAAGGAGACCTCAAAGCCCACCCCCACAGCAACACACTTCCTCCAACAAGGTCACACCTACTCCAACAAAGCCATACATCCTAATGTAGCAGGCTTTCTTTTGGGCCACCAACCAGTTCCCAAATCATGACATGCAAACTTATTATTAGTTATGAATGCTTGGCCTTAGCTTAGTTTGCTTCTTGCTAGCTCTTATAACTTAACCTGTTTCTCTTCATCTACATTTTGCCTCCAGGCTTTTAACTTTTCTTTCCTTCTGTATGTCCTACTCCATCTAGCTGGTTGTCAGCTGCCTGGCCTGTAGCTAGAGTTTTCTCCAGTCCCACTCAGCCCCGAGGTCAGGACCAATCTCTCTCACGTGCCAGTCCTGCAGCTGCTTGGACCCAAGTAAACACACAGAGACTTATATTACTTACAAACTGTATGGCCGTGGAAGGCTTCTTGCTAACTGCTCTTATATCTTAAATTAATCCATTTCTATTAATCTATAAGTTGCCACGTGGCTTGTGGCTTACTGGTACTTTTACATCTTGCTTCCTCTGTGTCTGGCTGGTGACTCCTGACCTAGCCTTCCACTTCCCAGAATTCTCCTCTCTCCTTATCCTGCCTACACTATACTTCCTGCCTGGCTACTGGCCAATCAGCATTTTATTTATCAATCAATCAGAGCAAGGCATTCACAGCATACAGAAAGACATCCCAACACTGGCCCCAGTCATCTCCCTCTCTTTCTCCCTTCCTCTTGCTTCCTCTTTCTCTCAAGCCCAGATTTCTCCTCCTACTTATTCCCTCTGCCTGCCAGCCCCGCCTGTCCCTCTCCTGCCTAGCTATTGGCTGTTCAGCATTTTTATTAGACCAATCAGATGCCTTAGGCAGGCAAGGTGAAACAAATGCAACACATCTTTACATAATAAAACAAACACAGCATAAACAAATGTAACACAGCTTTATATTTGCATATACAAATGCAGTATAAGCAAATGTAACATACTTTTACACAGTTAAAGTAATATTCCACAGCAGACAAATAAAACATATCTTTGCCTCCCAAGGGAGGCCATTTTCTTTCAGACCACCACAGGAACTGAAAGAAAGTCAGTTGACACAGATAGAATCTCCTGGCAGTGAGGACACTGCAAATGATGAGGTTGTAGAGACGGGTGAGGTCCAGACCCTACAGGTGCCAGGAGGAATTTGTCATTTATTCAAAATGCAGTGAGGTTTCCTTGTAAAGCTTTTAAATGTTAGCATAACATATTCCAACTGGCCTTCCCAATATAATAGTTTTAGCTTCATGGACACAAATTAGATGCGCCAGGCAGTGGTGATGCATGCCTTTAATCCCAGCACTCGGGAGGCAGAGCCAGGCGGATCTCTGTGAGTTTGAGGCCAGCCTGGGCTACAAAGTGAGTTCCAGGAAAGGCGCAAAGCTACACAGAGAAGCCCTGTCTCAAAAACAAACAAACAAAAAACAAAAACAAATTGGATGCAGCTAATGTATGATAGTGATGGGATAAGAGCAGAGAGATTGAAAAGGGGGTTATTGCTGTATACTGAAAAAATAGTGAAGGTTTGGGCAAGGTGGCATGGTGAAGGATGGGTGAGCATTTGTGGATGTCATATTGTTATCACCATAGCAAAAGGATTAAAAGAGAATGGGATGTTCTGAATGTAGCCTGGCTTTCAGCCTAGAGGAAAATAGATAGGAATGGGAGCTGTTTATTGATATGGTAAACTCTGTGAAAGTACTGATTCACATTCCAGTGGAAAGTGGGGGTCCACTGGGGTCTGAGTTTTTGCAAAAAAGTAGTGTCAGTTAAAAAGGGCAGTGCATGGCTTCCTGGTTATACAAACATACATTAAGGAATCTGGTCTTTTTGCATCTGGAGTTGTTTGTCTCAGAGCCAGAGGAGATGAAGTAGGAATGTCATCCCTCACTGGTACATCTAATGATCCACTTCTAACTCTTTGCTGTTAGAGGATTGGGGTATAGCTCAATGATAGAGGACTTACCCAGAATTCTGAAGGAAGACCCTAGGTTTAATCCTCATCATGGTAAAGACAGAAAAGAAAAAAAGAAGGGCAAACATTTTGCCATTCTTCTCCAAAAGGGAATAGCTTCTAGAACAGTGGTCCTCAGCCGGGGATTAAACAACCCTGTCACATGGGTCACCTAAGACCCTGAGAAATATCAGATATTTATATTACAATTCATTAACTATAGCAAAATTACAGTTATGAAGTAGCAGTGAAAATAATTTTATGGTTGGGGGTCACCACAACACAAGGAACTGTATTAGAGAATGTAGCATTAGGAAGTTTAAGAACTACTGTTCTAGAAGATTCTCTGGTTGCACATCCCCTGTGTGCATTTGCTATGTTTCCTTATAAAAGGCGGGCCTTGTACACCTCCCATTTCTTTCTCTTCCTTCACTGTCATCCCCAGGTACCAATTTCTGCCCCCTTTTCTGCCCCTTCTCTCCCCTCCCCTCAATAACCTCCTACATGGGCCCTGTTTGCATGGTGTGACTCATTCCCAATATTTTTAAAATACAACACCCCCGACCCCATCCCCACTCCCCTACCTTCCCACCCCCCATGCTCTTCAGTGGCACCCTGAGGGAAAGAGGTAGTATCCACTTCAATTGGTCACCAGAGGATGTGATGTTCACAAAGTAGATTTTAGAGAAAACCACAAGCATGGGTGTTAGTTCAGTGATGAGAATGTGAACACAATAGGGGGTCACAATGTGAACGTCTGGGGACACATGGGCTAATTGGGGCCGAGTTCTTGTTTAGAATGTGGAATAATGTGTAGATGACAGTTGAGTTGATAATGACTGGAAGGGGTCCCTTGTTCACTAAGAATGTGAGGACTGATTTGAGAAGTTAAGTGGGTACTTGGTGTCAGTACTTTGGCTCCAAGAGTGACTTAGTAATTGGAAGCTTCTAGGCCCTTCTCTTCCCTCGGGTATCAACTGTGTTGAAATAAGAAGCTATTAGTTGTGTTAATAGATCCTTCTTTACTCATCCAGGTGTATAATAACAGCAAGTGTTGGAAGGAGTGCATTCTTGGACAAGCTAGAGTAGGTGCATAGTGCTTTATTTATATTGATTGATAAACTCCATTTCAATGTCCCATACAAACTAGAAACTCACAACAATGCATTGGATTGTCACTTCTACACAAGTTAAAGTGGGTGAGTCTTTGCCCCTTCTCCTTTTTCTTTCTTTGATTCCCCCCATTTCCCAAAATGTCCTTTGATGAAAACAGTAGCCTGGGAGAGACTCACACATCCACCATTTTTATCTTATTTACACAGTTTCATTTTCTGGGCCTGAGTATTCGGAAACGTGGAAACTATAAATTCCCTTGTCCTTTTGTGATCATAAAAGGTGGAGTGGATGGCTCAACATCAAAGGAGGAGCACGTTTTTACTGTTTAGAAAGATAACAATGGAATAGTTTCCACTTCTGTTTAATGGCTACAATGTGGTAGGCCCTGGAGTCAAAATGAGAAGCCAGGTCAACCTGTCCTGAAAGCATTAATAATACAGCAATATAAGCCACCATGCACTGGTCCGAGGCTTGAGTCCCAGAACCTTGACTAGTGATGAGGGAATGAAGAAATAACAGCACACAGATACAGAAAAGCTGGGATTGGGTGGATTGGGCGGATTGGGCTCTCTGAGAGGAAATCTACAGCATCCCAGTAGCTTAGAGCATTTGTTATATACAGTTGAACAGGGAGATAGAGTTATTCTATACAGCTGAACAAAAAGATGTGGGTTCATTGCATTACAGATAAAGAAGGAGGTACAGCTAAAAAGGGGGGCAGGTTTAGCTAATCTCAATAGTAGCAGTCTCTATAGGGGAACAGTCTTCAGGCCATAAACATCCAGAAGGGAAGAAAGCTAATGTGGACAGTATCAACATCTACAAATGGACCAGGTGAAAGCTTTGCCATCCTTCTGAGCCTCACCCTGGGAAGAATTTGTCATTCCATTGGTCCTTGACATGGCCATGCTCCTGTCAAAAAGTACTCAGGACTTGCTCCCAACAACTGTGAATTGTGGAAGAGCTACAGCATTATACGGGAAGGATAACTGGTCAACCACGGAGGTCAAGGTAATGAAATCTAAGCTCCAGTCTAAACACTGAGTACAAGTTTAGTGAGTGTCCTACTTTCATTTCTGCTGCTATAATAAAACACCTGAGCAATGCAGCTTTGGGGAGAAAAGGAGTTTATTTGACTTACAATTCCAATTTCAGCCCATCATTGAGAAGTCAAGGCAGGAACTTGAGACAGAGTGGCCACACCATAGCCACAGTCAAAATGGTAGAGAAATGTATGTACCCATGTTGCCTGGTTGTTGGCTTTCTTCACTTGTATACAGTTCAGGACAGCCTAGGGAATGGTGTCACCCACAGTGGGCTGAGTATTCCTACATTAATAATGAAGACAATTCACCCACAAACATGCCTACACCAACCTATCTATATACTTCCTCAATTGATGCTCTCTTCCTGGGTCATTCTAGATTGTGTCAAACTGACAGTTAAAAGTAAACAAGAAAGTAAGTAATGTGGGGAAGGGAGAACCTCCTAGTGAAGGTGTGAGAAGCTCTGAGAAGGATCTGAAATGGGTATCTGGGGTACATAACTAGTCTTATATGGCTAGAATGTGGAGAAGAATGAGGAGACTGGGGAGAAGGGTGATGGGGGGGACATTGCAGATCCTTTTGAATAGTATGACTAACAAGGTGACTTTCTGAAAGAGAGGACAATTGGAAGGAAAGGGTGAGAGTTAGAACAAGGACTCGGGGTTCTTGCCTTCGTCTTCAAAATTGAAACTATCCTTCCTGATTAGAGATTTTTGAGTATGTGTTAGGTGTGGTGGCTGAAGCCTGTATATTATATTATTCAGGAAACAGAAACAGGAAAAATACCTCAAGTTCAAGGCTAGCCAGGGCAACACAGCAAGACCTTATCTCAAATAAACAAAAAGGGTTTTGAACATGAACCTTAAAATATAGGTGTCTATTTGTAAATGATAAAGATGTGTATATTTTGTGTAACTTTTAACTATAATAAGTAATATCTTAATGCTATAATGAAATATATGAATAATGTTCCGAAAACTGAAATGTCAAACTCTTGTGGTCCCAAACATTTGGCATAAGGGAGGTTTGAATAAGAATGGCCACCATAGACTTGTGTGTTTGAATACATGGTCCATAGGGAGTGGCACTATTAGAAGGCATGGTTTTGTTGGAGGAAGTATGTCACTAGTGGGTGGGATTGAGGTCTCAGAAGCTCAAGCCAATTCACTTCCTGTAGATCAAGATGTAGAAATTTCAGCTACTTCTCCAGTACCATATCTGCCTGCACACCACCATGCCTCCTGCCATGATGATAATGGACTGACCCTCTGAACTGTAAGCCAGCCCCAGTGAAATGTTTTTCTTTATAAGAGTTGTTGTGGTCATGGTGTCTCTCCACAGCAATAGAAACCCCAACTAAAACAGGATGCTCAACCTGTGTCCTTACATTCTCATAGGAGATATGAGAACTCTGAGTTGAGGCCATGGTCTCAGAACATGTGACTTCTACCCACATCCTATTCTAGCATGGAAGTTTGCATTCTTCAATAAAAGACAGCTCTTACTCTATTTTCAACATTATAGAAAGACATGAACAACACTATCTCTGACCAAACAAAGATGTTTTTCATAAAATATTTATGTTTTCTTCTTTCTTAAAATATAGTTCTTGTGTTGCTGATTAAAAATATTTTGGCAGAGAACCCAGGAGGATTTTTCCTTTGGCTTAGTTAAATTTATACAATGTCTTGCTATTTTTGACTTCAATAGTCTGCTTGACTCCTGAGGAGACAAGGCTTCTGTTTACTTAGCTTACATCTCTTGATAACAGTTGGTGGGGGGAGGCTTGGCCCACCTATGTCAGCACCGTGCAGTTAATTAGCACTGTGAAGGATCCATGTCATACTCAGGGGATGCATATGCAAAGAAAGCACATTAATTCATAGCTACAGTGGTTAGGACAGTTCCCTACAAAATAACGCTCAAGGCAGAATGCCTGCCAGATGTTAGCCATCATGCCGGAAGCATCCCATACTACATGAGTGTTGAGGGAATAGAGCTGTTGTCTCCTTGGACCCCCGCCAACCCTACCATCTCCCGATGGGCCTCCCAGCACTCAGACACCATCTCTCATATGGTGCTTCATCGCAAGGCAGGAGATCCTGCTGAAGGAAGCTCCTCAGGCCTTCTGCTCTTCTTGAGAAGAGAGTTGGAGGCATATCCTCCCACAAGACGGAGGTGTCTCTTTCCCAACCAAATCCTCAAGCTCACTGTTGCGCGTTTGCATGCAAATTTAACTAGGGTATCTGTGAAGGCAAATTTCCATGTCCCATTTATGGGGACAGAGGGGACTGGCGAAGGAGTCATTGAAAGGAATGATAAAATGCTCTGGCAATTGTTCTAGGCACTCGAAAGTTTCCCGGTTGTCTCCACATCTTTTGGGTTCTGATTTTCATAGCTAAGGGTTTTCACAGAGATTCATGGGAGTGTGTCCCTGTCTAACATGTGCACACTGGAAACTGTAGGAAGGCTCAGGTGGTGGCTTCCCACTCATCAGACCTCCTAAGAAGTATGGAGGCACTAGTCACCACCCACAGAAGTGAAGGGGACATTAAAATACACAAAAACTCAGCAAATTAGGTCAAGGACATAAAACTCTGGGCAGATTTAAAAACTGTTATGGTTTAAATCAGTGTCCTCAAATTCCCAAGTGTTAAAGCTTTGGTTCCCATGGTACCACTACTGGAAAGCAAGAGGCCTAGTGGAAGGTCCTTAACCTTCCTTGGTGGCAGGGCCCTGGAGGGATTAGGTTACCTAGATCTGCCCTCTCTGTTTCCTGTTTTAGGATGTAAGCAGCTTGCTCCACTCATAGTTCCCCATAATGCTTTGCTGACCAGAGTCCAAAGCAGTGGGGCCATCTAATCTTGGACTAGGACTGGCAGAACCAAAGGACACATAAACCTTTTCTCTTTAACAGTTAGTTGCTGCAGATATTTTATTATACTGACACGTTAGCAAGCACAAAACTCTTAAAAGGCGACAATTGGGCTGGAGTGGTAGCTTATCAGTTAAGAACGGTGGCTACTACTCTAGAGGACCCAAGTTTGGTTCCCAGCACCTCTACATAGGCAGCTCACAACCACCTGTAACTCCAGTTCCAAGGAATCTATGAGCTCTCCTCACCTCTGAGAATGTCCACGTATATGTGGCATTCATTCACACTGGCACATACACACATATACACAACTGAAATAGTAAAAACAAATCTTTCAAAAAGGTGGCAATTGCTCTTGGAAATAAAATGACAGTTTTCTTTATGTGTATATTACATCTCCTTCACCGGCCTGACTCTTGTACATTTCTATGCTCTATATTCTTGTGGGAAATAATGAAGTGCTCTCTCCTAGTCATTCTCTCCTGTTGCTTTCTATTTGATTTTTTTTTCTTAACTTGAACCAGCAATGGGGACTAGCAATCCATTTGTTCTCAGCCAGGCAGATACAGAGTCAAACTGAAAGATGTCTCATCACTAGGGCAATGAACTTCAGAAGGGAAGAGACTTGGGGCACAAATCACTCAGTCTCAAGGCTGCATCTGCCACTGGCCTCTAGATAAGCATGACCAGTCACATCCCTGGGGAAATCCCACCTAGAGCCTACTTAAGAGGAACTGAGAGGTCTCCTTAGGCATTCATCTTAAGGGCCAGATACCATCATTCCCTCCCTTTGGTTTCTCATTTATTCATTGGTTTATTTGTTCATTCATTCATTCAACTGAGCCATATGCAAAAACAGAGGCTTGCCATACTCTCAGGCTAAGCAGGTAGTCAGGTACGTATGAGTTGGTTGAAGGAGAGAAAGGAAGTGGGTGGGAGAGGAAATAGACAGATGCCAGAAGGAAGTGTGGGAGCAAGAGGGAAGAGAGCTGTAGGCAGAAGCAGAGAGGTATAATGCTTCATGTGGGATGTGAAGAGCAAGAAGCCGGATGAGTGGAGCTGAGGAGCTGAATGGTGGCAGAGATAAGCTGGGTCGAGGCCAGAGAGCCTGGTGGGCCAGGACAAGAATTTGGCAAGGTCTCTGGGGGAGATGAAAGCTACCGGAAGGCTTTGAAAGGAAGAGTAACAGAGTGTCGCATAGTTTTAAGAGACCAGACTGCAGCTGGAGGGTTGAGAAAGATGGGCTGTGGCTGGACATAGGAGATGATGGGAAAGACCAAAGCAGGGACTTAGGAGTGAGCTCATTTGATCCACGAAGAGTTCTTCTCCAGCACTCCAGAGATACATGAGTGGCAGTGAGGAACAGAGCAGAGCTAACTTGAGCCAGAGTTGAGGTTTGCAGAGAAATGAAGTGACAATGGGCTGAGGGGAATGGATTACTTTGCCATGGCTCAAGGAACAAGATCACAACCGACTGCCTGGCTCATGACCTTCAAAATTCATTCTCTCACAGTTCTAGAGGCCAGACCAAAATCAAAGTGTCTGTCAGCTTCTCTCCAAACAAAAGCGTGTTTCCTTGTCTCGTGGGTCTTTTGGTGGCTCTAGGAGTCCCTTGACTTGTGACCTCCTCACTCCAGTTTCACCACTGTTGACCTCCATATCCTTGCATTCTCCTCTATTTTCTTCTTTCTCTCATGCAGATTTGGGGCCCAGGCTCATAACCCAGAGTGACCTCTTCTCAGAACCCTTAACTTAAGTCACATTATGAAGATACTTTCCCCAAATGAGGTCATATGCACAGGCTTTGGGTGGTAGGGCAGAGACCTGTGTTAGGGCAGTGGAGGGGGGCACTATTCAGGCCCCAAGCACAGGGCGATATTTAGAGAGTGGAAGACTTTTAATTAGAAAACCCTGAAGGAACGAAGTTCAAGAAGCAGAGAGACCAGCTCCTGCGGTCACCATCAATTAGATTAGACATCCTCAGGAGCGATGACAGCATCAGTGTTGGATACAGTGACGACAACCATGGACTGAAACCTGTAAGTGACAAGGACAGAGTGAGTTGCATAAGTCTGTGGTGTGAAAGTCAGAGCTCAGGCATCAAGAGAGAGGAGGGGATTCCAAGGTTTGCCAACATCAACCGGCAGCAGGACATTGTCCTCCTCAGGGCACAGAGACACTGTTGGGAGGGAAGTGGGGCGACAAGAGCTTCTCCTTGAGGAGGTTGAAGGGCAGCAGAGTCCTCAGGCAGAGCAGTGATGCAGTTAGAGCAAGAAGATGTGGAGGAGCTTCTGAGATAACGCTGGGGATGCAGACCTAGAGCTCCTGGAGGCAGGGCAGAGTGTGCCAGGAGTTTAGAGATGGGCGGTGGGGAGGGGAGTTCAGGTGAGGGGGACGCCATTTTCAACTCTAGGCTGGCATGATCAGAGACAATGCCAGTGAAATGCCTGGCATGGGCTCCATACTCTCAGAGTCTCAGATCTCTTTATCACAAGCAAGAAAAACACAAGTCAAATTGACTTCAAATTCACAGAAAAATCAGGACATACTTGTCCCACACAATCATCCAACCATGAAATGAACAAACTATGGAGTACAGATGGATGAGGGAACAGAGTCTTAGTAGGACGTGAAGCTGACGGAGAGGTGGTCCAGACCGTCTGTAGCCACATCTCTATGCTGACCTCCTCTCGCCTGGAAGAAACATGGCAACCAAGACCTTTAGAGTCTGCATCTAACATAGAAGAAGAGTAAGTTCCAAACCCCTAGGAAGCGTCTCAAGGGTCACACAGTGGACCATGATCAAGACCAGTATTGTGTAAGGACAGATCGTTTCTAGATGGCCTTGTTCCTAACAGCAAATAGAGCCAGAATCCTGAAGAGGGAATACAAAAGCCCATTGCATCTTGCTTGCCTTCCTGTTTCCTGGCCACTGCCCTGGACTTGGGGAGCAAGGTTGCTGGTGTTCTTCCAGTGTTCATGCAGGATAAAACCCCTTCCTCATGTGCTTATTTGGCCAACCTCATCAGTGACATGGGGTTGCTGTAGCAACCTTTCCTTCCTTTCCCTGAACCCAAATCACATTTTCCAGGGTATCTTCCTTCCTTGCTGCATGGCTGTTGCTATTTTGACTATGTGTAAATGTCCACTCATAACTGCCGGTAGCACAATATTAGTTGGGAAAGCCAGTACCTCTGCCTTTTAGAGGGCTGTAAATCAGAGCAGTTGCAAATTAAGATGAGAATCTCATCTTGGCTTCTTTAATGGAAATTGCAACGGGAAGCATTTTCAGGCCCTACTTCCCCATGTCCATTAATTCAAAGACATTACATAGAGCCATCCAGGAGGGGACCATGCCGTTAATACCAATGAATGTTGTGGGTAAAAGATTAAGAAGTCTAATCATGCGCATCCAATTGTAATTCCTTAATGATGGACTTGTTCCTTCTGATTTAAAATTCACACTTCAGTTTAGTATATTTGTGAGAATGAATTATGTTCACTCAACACAATCTTATGGAGATGGGGATATAGTATCAGCAAAAGTGCTAACTGAGGAATATTTTAGGGGGGGTCTGCTGGAAAGGGGGATGAGAAACTGCTAGAAAGGAAGTCCCCCTCACAGTCACCTACTGCTACACAGCTGTATAGCTAGCTGAGAATGAGCTCCAGCTGGCAGATGCAGATGTTGGCATCCTCTGACAACCTCTATTTATCATCTCATACATCTCTCCTCAGCCCCAATGTCTTGCTTCTGTTGGCAAGCTGCACTTATGAAAGACTACTGCCATCACTCCCAGCTGGCAGTGCCCCTGAGGAGTTTTCTCTTATGTGAAATGTGTGTTTGTATGTGTGTGTGTGTTTTAGAAATTCACTGAGACTCGGGAAGCAAATGAGAAAGCCATGGCCTCTCCAGGGCTGCATTTCTAGTCAGCAAACACTCCCTCCACTATCCTCGTGTGCAAATGGTTATTTGGGTGATGGCGTTTGAACTTGAAATGAAGCACTGCCCATTAGCAGGCTAAGTCAGGGTATACAGTGGATTTTTACCTGTTTATTTATCCATTCATCAATCCACTCAGTAAGTGTAAACAGTAACTGAATAAGCATTCAAATCTTTCTGCCAGAACTAAACATAGACATAAAACATCATGCTTACAGACTGATCACCACTGAAGCAAATGTCAGAGGAACGTAAGCATCTAGACAGAAATTCTCATTCTTCTGATGACTCTCAACCTGCTAAAAATTCTTATTTAACCCAAAGCTGGCCATGCTCCAGCCCAAGAATAAACGAGTATATTCATTGGCTTTGTAGCTCAAATATATTTCCTAGGAATAGTTTGGGTTTGCACAATTTGGTTGAAACACAGTCTTCAGCAATGCCGGCACAACTTGGGGCTCATAAGAACTGTAGTACTCATGCCTACTCCAGAGGCTGCTGTCTTAGTTATGGTCTCTGTTGCTAGAATGAAACACCATGACCAAAAAGCAAGTTGGGGAGGAAAGGGTTTATTTGACTTACACTTCCATATTGCTGTTCATCATCGAAGGAAGTCAGGACAGGAACTCAAACAGGACAGGAACCTCAAGGCAGGAGCTGATGCTGAGGCCATGGAGGGGTGCTGCTTACTGGCTTGCTCCTCACAGCTTGCTCAGCCTGCTTTCTTATAGAACCCAGGACCACCAGCCCAGGTGTGGCACCACCCACAATGGGCTGGGTCCTCCCCCATCAGTCACTAATTTAAAAAATGCCTTACAGCTGGATCTTATGGAGGCATTTTCTCAATTAAGTTTCTCTCCTTTCAGAGAACTCTAGTTTGTGTGTCAAGTTGTTGTAAGACCAGCCAACACAGCTTCTGAGTCACGATGGTAGATTCCAGAAGACCTCCAGGTGATTCATTCACGTATTATCATTAGAAAAGCAATGCTACAATTGGTACCCACATACAGTCCATTGGGAGAACCTTTCTCTGAATCTCAGAAAGCAGGCCATGATGAATCTTCTGGAAATCCAGCTAAAGAGCTGTTGTCTTGTTATCTCTGTTACCTGCTAGACTTGAGGTCTGATATGTCTTCTCTCTCCTTTGACATGGTGCCTTCCCAGGACTTAGGGGGGCTTTGCCCAAGCCATGCTTCTCTTTAGTGTCTACATCTGCTAACCCATGTTCCCTACATCCAGCCAGGAGTGGGTAGACTGTCACTACCCCATACTCAGATCTCAATGGTAGCACTAGCGACCAAACCCTCTCTGTTCAGGGTCCCACCACTGTCTTCTTCCCACTTGATTTGAGTCCCAAGAAGCTGTGAACTCTACGCTCCATGCTGCTTGGTTTGGGGCTCCTTGGCTAACCTATTGACGTCATTCTTGTCTGCTTCCCTGAACAGCTCTGAAATGAATGTGGAGTGCCTGGCCCATCTGCAAATTCAATCATGATACAGAAACTGGCAATGGCAAGCGGTCGGGCTGACCTCACTGGGCTGCATATCCTTTCCAGAGATTGGCTAATCTCATGATCTTGCATCCTTTCCCGGCAGTGCCCAGACAGCTCCCTCCCCCAAGCCCCTACTGCTTGCTCCCCAAGGCTGTCAGACTAAGTATTAATAACCATTCCGGCCACCTTTCCCTTAAAGACTAAGAAAACGCATATGACAGGCACAGCACCCCTTTCTCTCTCTAGTTAAGCTGAAGTCACCTGTTCCTCTCTTATTAGGTGTCTGTCCTGGCTGTATGAATTCCTCACAACACTATTAGGCTTCTCAAATTGTTCAAACGTTGAAGGTACTCTGAAGTACTTACACATGTACAAAATCACTTCCTAGTCTCGGTGTTATAGGAATGAGCATAATGGGTTTCTGATCCTCCTGATCAGGTGGGGAGGGCTCCATGAAGGGTGTGGCACATCTACCTCAACATGTGTGTACCCAGGCTGAACGAAGTCAGCACGGCACTCCACACTTTGCCTGTGAGACAGGCAGGTCGCCATTTATCTTTCTACAGGAAACATAACCTAGTCAAGTGACTAGCGAGAGTTTCTTGGTCTAGTTGGCTGCTTTTGAGAAAGTGTAAAAATGAAAATTCTCTAGGCAAATATCCAGACCGTGTAAGGTGCTGAAAATGGCAGCATTTGTGAGGCACCCTGAGGTCCTCTGTAGCTAATTTAGAGTCTTGCTCAAAGCTATCCTCAATGAAGCTGACCAGCCGTGGGTCTCTAGCCATCTGGGCCCAGTGTGGCCCCTATCAACGGGGAGATGAGGGCCTCCGGCATATTGCTGGGAATGTTTGTTCTCCACAGCACAAACCACACCAAGTGTCACCCCTAATTTTGTTCCTCCAGACACTGCTGGCCATGCTTACTTTCTCTATTACTACCCGGCTTTCCACACCACGGGATTCTTCTCCATGCTTTCTTCCTTCTCTCTCCCCCAGGACTATTGCTTATACCCACCATTCTGGTTGGTTTTTGTCAACCTGATGCAAGCTAAGACTTATCTGGGAGGAGAAATCCTAATTAAGAACATGCTTCCATGAGTTTGGCCTCTACAAACATCTGTAGGGCATTTTCTTGATTAGTGATTGACTAGGAGGGCCCTGCCCACTGTGAGTGGTGCCATCCCTGGGCAGGTGGTCCTGGGGTCTATAAGAAAACAGACTGAGACAGTCAGGAAGAGCAAGCCAGGAAGCAATGCTCCTCTGTGGCTCCTGCTTCAGTTCCTGCCTCCAGGTTCCTGCGCTGACTTCTCTCAGTGATGAAAGTTGAGCTCAGAGTTATACGACACAATAAACGCTTTCCTCCCCAAGTTGCTTTTGGTCATAATGTTTATCACAGCAACAGAAACCCTAACTCAAGACACGCACCATGAGAAGCATTTAGAATAACAACATGACTTCTACTTTTAAAAGCTGGAAAACGCATACTCACAAGCGCACATGCGGATAAGCCTGGCAGGTAAGCAGCGCAGCCCTGGCTCTTCCCGCCAAGGAGTGGATCCCATTATTAGAAATTGCTGCAGTTGTAAGCTCTTCTGAGGTCATGGAACAAGTTGGAGGCCCCTGGCTTTATCATCCACTCTGCCATGTTACTTTCTGAAGGTACTGACTGGCAGTATGAAAGTGTTTTATAAAACAGGGCTTAGCCTTGGGATTTTCCCATTAAAGGTATTACACCTATCCAGATACATAATCTAGAAACTTTGTTCTCACCCACAGAAGTCTAAAAAAAATCTATAAACAACAATAGCAAAAACACCTTATCTTCCCCCCTACCTTTTTTTGTGATAATGTTCTGCCAGATAGCCCAGGCTAGCCTCAAACTTTCCATGCTCCTGAGTGCTGGGATTTCAAACACATTCCTGGGCCTGGCAACCTTGATTCCTTTTAACACCAAAAAAATAGTTTTCCAATGCCCCTACATGCTTGGAGTATTTTGATTATACTTGTATATATTTGACAATGAGCAGCACTTGGCACTTCTCAGATTTGAAAATTGCATGTGCCTAATCCAGAGAAGATTTAATTTTCACAAATCCCAAAGAGCACTTAGAGCTGACTTTGACAAGCGCAGACTTAAGAAATTTGTCTGTTTCATGAAAATATCTCTTAGTTGCAAATTGTCATTGTATAACAGATGCAGTTTTTCTACTTTACGTTATATATTTTAAAATATGCATGAAAGTATTGGTTGGGGGTAATAGGAGCTATTGATATTCATACCCACCATCCCAGTACAACAGAAATGGATTCACAGCCATCCTGCTTTGACCCCTCGCTTGTACTTGGTGGTATTTTTAGGAAGCGCCTCCTTCTGGTCATCTGACTTCATTTGCAAATATTTCAACATACATCCATATCTCTAAAGAGTAAATACAAATTTAAAAAAACAAGGAACGGTTCCATCCTCATCCTTATTTTTTCAATGTTATTAATTATCTACTCTGTTCAAATTCCTCAGAATGTCTAATATTTCTCTGTGAACCTGGTAAATAGGCAAGTGTTTCCAGTTATCATTTAGTGCAAAAACATAAAAATGATTTTCGAAAACCAAGTTAGGGAGACTTGAACACCGTTCAGTGGGTTAGAGTGTCTGTGTAGATGCACACAGCCCTGAGTTCATTCCCACACCACATAAGACCAGATGTGGTGGTGCATGCCTGTAATCAGAGCACTCCGGAGAGAGAAGCAGGAGGACCACGAGTTCAAGGCCATCCTCAGCTATGTAGCAAGTTTGAGGACAGCTGGGGCTACATGACTCCCTCACTCAAGAATAAATAAGCAACAACCCCAACTTGGGGGTTACTACAGACCCTTGGCCCCCAAAACCGGTAGATCAAAGCTGGAGAGAGTTTGATGTGGAGGTAAAGAGTTGGCTTGAAAGTCAAACCAGATGAGGATTCAACTCTCCATTCCTGGCACCTGTTTCCTAGCTGGGTAACTTGGGCCCACTGCCAAATGACTCACTTTTCTGCCCTGAACAGCGCTATCCGACTAAGCTCTACATGCTCAGTTAATTTCAAGTTTCAGGGGGGAAAAAAAGCAGTACTTTGATAAACAAATCTCAAGCAAAAATTCAGATGTAAGTGGCCGTTTACGTGTTCACTTGCCCAATCTTGTCATCGAGCTTTCGTGGTGAGTGTGAGGAGTCCCTGAGATAACACATGGCAAGGGCTCAACA
This sequence comes from Peromyscus eremicus, assembly GCF_949786415.1. Lineage (NCBI taxonomy): Eukaryota > Metazoa > Chordata > Mammalia > Rodentia > Cricetidae > Peromyscus > Peromyscus eremicus. The sequence goes on from NC_081433.1 coordinate 27,500,993, forward strand.
CTATGCGGGACACACACAGTCACCGCAGGGTGCTAGTCAGCTGTTCCCACAAAGTCCATCCTGGAAGCGGGGGAGGGGAAATGGACGGGTGGGGGAAGGGTGGGTGGAGAAAGTGGGATTGGGTGGAAGGCGATTGGAGCTGGAGCGGTGAGTAAAGGGAAGGTGGAAGGGGGTAGTTAGAGGAGAGGGCTGGGCAGGGGGGTTGCTGAGGGAGCCCTGGTTGAGCTCCTTTCTGCTCTGTGCTTTGTTTTGGAGGGCGGGCGCGGAGGGGGGGGGGGGGGAGGGGGCGGGCATACATTCCCTAGGTGGGCGATCGCAATCTTCACCAAGCTCAGAGAATTAAGAGGCAGTGAGTAATTAGCTCCTGCAGGTTTCCAAGGCTCGCTGACGACTTATACAGGATTTGGGCAGCCTGCTACGCTTCTGATAACAGAGATATTTCTGGCTTCCCCTTAAAAAATGGAGAGCTCTGGCAACCGAAAGCCCGCACTCCCACCTGGCACCAGTCAGGAGCGCTGCTTAACAGCTGCTCCCTTCAGTGGTACCCCGCGCTTGCCAGGCCACCATCTGGCCCCTTCCCTGGCTTAGGTCAACTGCCTGGTCCCTGAGGGCATCGGGCATGCTACCCTGGCCTCCTCTCTGCTGCTGCCTCTTTGGTCTCAGAACAGGCTGCCTAAGGGAGACCAGGCTGGTGACAAGGGCTCCAAGGAACTGAGAGTAAACGTTTCAAGGAAGGCACCTCTACTGGTACCAGTTCAGAACTGATTTGTCCGTGGTGCAGGCAAGGGACGGAAATATCTATGAATGAACCCTGAAACCAAAACGGACAGTGTGGGCGTAAGCTGGGCAAGGGTTGAGGGGGTTCAAGAGGAGAGTGGGAAAGCAGGTGAGGCGGGACTACCCAAAACTTGAGGCACGAGGGAGATCAACTGGTAAGGGAAAAAAAAAAAAAAAAAAAAAAAACAAACACAAAGAACAAAAAAATCCCAAAACAAAACAAAATGCCAGTTGCACACAGCTGTCCTAAAGGAACCTTGGTTCCCAGTGTATAGAGCTGAATCCCCACTGTTTAGATATAACTGAGTGCGAAGGCTCACATCTACAACTCCAGCATTACAGAGGCTGAGGCAGGAGGATGCTAAGTTCCAGGTCAGCTGGGTTACCTGGTGAGAGCCTGCCTCTCAACATTGAAAAAAAAAAATCACTGATGATGTGTTTTTTAACAACGGCCAGTGAGATCTAAAGTCAGATTTGGCACCTGGGGCTGGGGGTCAAAGGGGTGCGTGGTAGCACTTCCGTGATGCAGCTGAGGGTGTGACTCGAGGCAGGAAGTGATGAGGGCAGTGACCGCTTGGAAGTCAGCTGACTCCACTCCATATAGTCAACTTCCTTAGCCTGCCTCCGCACCCATTTGTCACTGGTGTTCAAGATAGCTGAAGGGGCCAGGCCGTGGTGGTAATGGTGGTGGCGGCGGCGGCAGAGGCAGGAGGATCCCTGTGAGTTCGAGGCCAGCCTGGTCTACAGAGCGAGTTCCAGGAAAGGCGCAAAGCTACACAGAGAAACCCTGTCTGGAAAAGCAAAAAAAAAAAAAAAAAAAAAAAAAAAAAAAAAAAAAAGATAGCTGAAGGGGGAGACAGAAGATAGACAGATAGCCCTTATACAATGATTTTGTCCGTGAAGGCAGCTTCTGGAGCAGGCTCTGTCTCTCAGAGGGGCATGAAGTTGATGGAGAACAGACAGTCTCTTTGTCACTCAACATTTGTCTCTCAAAAAGTCAGCAGTCTTTACTTTCTTGTGGGCGGTGAAGCAGCTTGCTGTGGGTGTGGAATAATGCCCAAAGCACCTGCCCAGCCAGGCTAACAGCTCAGCCTGCGGGACTGTGGACCCCAGTCCCCAAACTACCTAGACTTGAGGACCTTCCTTCCTTCCCCTATAAAGAGGCAGGTCCCTCCCACACAGGTGCTACTTCCGGCCAGACAAGAAGCACAGAGCTTTCGAGAGGGTCAGGGTGTGACTGATCAGTACATCCGGACACATGGGCTGTCACCTTACACGGTCACCATGTGTGTCTTTCTGTGAGTCCTGTTTTTTTTTTTTTTTTTTTTCCTTTTGTGGCCTGCATTTTTCTTTTCTTTATTTTAATATTTATATTTTATTTTATGGGGGTGGGCAGTGCCAATGGAGGCCAGAAGAAGACATCAGATTTAATCCCAGCACTTGGGAAGCAGAGGCAGGCGGATCTCTCAGTTCAAGACCAGCCTGATCTACAGAGTGAGTTCTAGGACAGCCAGGGCTACACAGAAAAACCTTGTCTAGAAAAAACAAAATTATTAATTGGCGATTACCAGAGGATATAGTATAATACAATTAAAATACCTTTGTATATAAATCTTGAGTCTGTATTTTTTCAGGGAGGAGGGGAGCTTCCACGACACAGGGTTTCTCTGTGTAGCCCTGGCTGTCCCAGAACTCACTTTGTAGACCAGGCTGGCCCCAAACCCAGAGATCCACTGGTTTCTGCCTCCAGAGTGCCCACTGAGTCTGTAGTCTCTACTCTAAGTTCTTATTAGCTGCGGGAGTCAGTTTGTATGGATTTCCTTCGGGTTTGTAACCTTGGTTCTCTTGACCTCAGAAATATGCCAACCCCATGAAAAGCATTGGGATACAACTTGAATACACACACACACACACACACACACACACACACACACACACACACACGGGATAGTTCATACAGTATTGGAGGATTCTTTGAAGATTTTCAGGAACCACAGTGTGGAACCAGGTAGCATTTGTCAGACACTTTAATCTTTGTGGGGTGTGTGTGTGTGTGTGTGTGTGTGTGTGTGTGTGTGTGTGCATTGAAAGAGTACTCATATCTGGTTTTCGAAAATTAAATTAATTCCTTTTTTAAATCTTCACAAAAAGTCATATTTCATGTCTATTTCTCTTTTATTGTTTTATGTTAGGCAAGGTCGCCGAACATATTCTCTTGTAGTTCTAAAGGCCTGTGTCTTCATGCATGTTTTTGCCCCGTGCTCTGTGAGGCTTGTTAAAGACGTTCCCTTCTTTGCCATCTTCTCTGAAGTACCAAAGCTTTGTTCTGTTGGGTGCCTCTGCTCTTTCCTTTCCTGGCATTTCTGACTTGCTTGACCCATGCCAGGGTTTTCTTTACTATCTTCTTTACTCTAGAACAAGAGCTCTGTTTACATATTTTCCGCCTTTCCTGCTGAGTTGTATTTTTTTTTTCTATCACTTCTACTTAGTATTTGTATTTTAAGTGGGACAGTTCACTCCCTCTTCAAGAGTACCACACTGGAGTGAGCCACAGGCTCTACGAGGAGAATCCCTCCCATGCACTGAGGGCAGGGTGACTACTGGAAAATGAGGAAAACAAGAACTGATGACAGCATTTGAATAGGAAGTCCAAGAATATCTGGGCTACCCTGGACTTTTTACAGTTTTTCTACTTGGATGAGCCATTTCAGTCAGGTTTCAGACCCGGGGTGTATTAGCCAGGGTTCTCTAGAGTCAGAGAACTTATTGAATAAATCAGTCTCTCTGTCTTTCTGTCCATATACATAAACTCGAATACACACACACACACACACACACACACACACACACACACACACACATAGATGGGAGTTTATTGGAATGACTCACAGGAAGCAGTCAAACAATGGCTAGGTGTGAATGAAAATCTAAGACTCTAGTAATTGCTCAATCCCACAAGGCTGAGTGTCTCAGCTGGTCTTCTGCAGGTGCTGGAATCTTGAAGTAGGCTCTAAAGCCAGTGAAGGAATGTGTTGTTTGTTGTTCTCACTCTTTGATCTTTGGGTTTTTGCTCTTTTAGGGGACCCGCCACCCAGCTCCCAAATAAATCACACAGGGAGGCTGGCCTTCACTTGGCTTATTTCTAGCCAGCTTTTCTTAACTTAAATTATCCTGTCTATCTTTTGCCTCTGGGCTTCCACCTTTCTCTGTTTCTGTATACCTTTCTTTACTTCATACTTCGTGGCTAGCTGGATGGCTGGTCCCTGGAGTCCTCCTCTCCTTCTCTTGCTCATTCTCCTTTCTCTCTTTTTCTCCTTCTATTAATTCTTTCTGTCTGCCAGCCCCACCTATCCTTTCTCCTGCCTTGATATTGGCCATTCAGCTCTTTATTAGACCAATCAGGTGTTTTAGGCAGGCAAAGAAACACAGCTTCACAGAGTCCAACAAATGCAACATAAAACAATGCAACACATCTTTGCATCATTAAACAAATGTTCCACAGTATGAGCAAATGTAACACATCTTAAAATAATAAGCCATGACAAGCAGGCAAAGAACAGAACCCTTCCTTTTTCCATTGTCCTTATGTAGGCTTCCAGAAGAAGGTGTGGCCCAGATTAAAGGTATGTGTTCTCACCTCAAGGTCTGGATCAAAGGCATGTGTCACCCACCTCAAGACCTGGATCACAAGTGTTCCTTGCATTTCTAGATTGTCATTCATTCCAGATGTAGTCAAGTTAACAACCAAGAATAGCCATCACAATGGGTACTAAAAAATTCTGCCTTGTCTTAAAAAAAATGACTGTGTATGTCTAGACATTTTCCTTCAAACATTGCCAGCTCTTTCTATGTGCTCAGCTCACTGAGCCTACTGGAGGATGGTAAGCATCCTCCAGAGGCTTTGTGGGGCTCTTGGCAGGTAGAACCTAGGTGAGGGAATACTGGTTACTGGGGAATGACCTTGAAAGATGTCTTGGAATCCTGGCCCTTACCTTCCTGTCCTCTCCTCTGCTCCCTCCCCTCTCCTACTACCTCAATCACCATCAAATAAGCTGTTTTGTTCTACATGGACACCTTGCCCTGGTGCCTTACCACAGATCCAAAATCAGTGGAGTCGAAAGACCACAGCCTGAGACCTCTGCAGCCGTGAACCAAGATCAGTCTTTCCTTCTATTTGTTTGTTTATTTTGATGGCACTGAGCATCTGACCCAGGGCCCCAAGCACACCAAGCAAGGCCCATAGCTGAGGGACATCCCCCAGCCCATTCCTCCCTTGACATATATCTCGGGTACGTTTGCCACAGCACAGAACTAATGTGATGTCTAAATAGCACTTTCTATTTTAATTTTAGCTAGATGTGCTTTAGAGCTTTTGAGTTTCAGGTGTATTTTTAATTTTTGTGTCCCACCCTTTAATGTGAATTCTCTTTCATCTATGAGCAGTGAATATGGCCCGTCAAATTTGTGCTTGATTGGAAATTTCAGAATTTATTTAGATTTCTCTGTGTTTAAAAAAAGGAGGGGGATAGAAGATTTTTGTGTGTTTAAAATTATGAACTTATGTCCATACACTTTTGTAGTTTTTTGTGTTTAAATAACAGTCTGTGGTCAGTAATCATGAGCAATAGATTAAGTCTATTAGCTGTGCCTTTCACATCTTATATATCTATTTTAGTGGGCAATAAATTCTGCATATTTTTCTTTGTGCCCTGCTGTCTTTATTTACATAGCTCAGGTGACATGTTGGCAACACTTGGATTCCTATTAGAATTTCCTAGACACCTCTTCACGATGAAATATTCTTCTTGTTTTCTTTCTTCCCTCTTGGATTCTATTTGATCTGACACTAATGCTACACTTGAGGGTTTTTGTAAGCATCTGGTTTTTCAATCTTTTCAAGCCTGCTTTACCATGATTGTATCTTCTTCCCTAAGCAGCATGCAGCAGCTCCTGCCTATTGGGGTTTTCCCTATGTATCATTATTTATCAGGTGAATGCAATCCACTTACTACAATTACTGCTATATTTAATTTCTAAAAGTGGAAATACAAATGTAATCAATTGACGTTATAATTCTGCTTGGGAAATGTTCCATTCTCTTTAAGCTTTTCTTTTGTTTGCCCTGTCCACTCTCTTCCTTTGAAAGATGCTACACTTTGGGGGTGTATTCTCCAAAACTTTTACTCCCCTTTCCATCTGCCTACTTTCGTGTTCTTTGAACTATCACTTCAGAGAATTTCAGAGCTCTGTTCTCCAGCCTATTGTGTCTAACGTCTGTCTGTTCTATTAGCACACCTATTGAATGATCAATTTTTAATTTCTTAAACCTTTCTTATTCTCATGCTTCCCACCTGTGTTCACTTGAGCAGTGTGTGGTCTCCTGTTCCCCCTGAGGACCATCTTCATGGTGCCATTTCCCTTCTGTGCTTCTTGTGTTTCTTGCTCTCTCTGGTTTCATCTGTCCTAGTTTGTTGCAAGTTAGGTTATGGTTTCCTGACAGACTCTGTGACTTGGGTCCTGCATGCGTGTTTGCATTTGAGACTTTGTCTTGCCTGTTTGGAAATGCTGTCTTTTAACATACATAGCTCGTCCAGGGATGCAGGGTACAGAGTGTGTGGCCAAGACGCTGTGAGCTGCTGAGCCACCAGTGTGCAGAGGGCATCCAGCTGCAAGCTGCATTGGGGAGCTAGAGTACCATTCACAGTGGAGAAGCAGGCCACTCCCTTGTTTCATGGCACCCAGTCTCCATCCTGCTGTTCCCTGCATCCCCTGGGGTCTGAGGGTGACTCTGAGTCACAACCATAACTAGCAGATCCCAAGGGATGCAGGGAACAGCAGGATGGAGACTCTCAGTATTTGGGCTGCTTTTTATGCTATTTTATTGTTTTTCATTTCATTTTTTTAAATCTCATTTTTAAACTTTAAAAGCTCAGAATAGTTTACAGGCTCCGGAGTCAATTCTGGTGTCATTGAATTAAGAATTGACTGGGTTTGTTGTTGTTGTTTGTTTGTTTGTTTCTTATCTAAGTTCCAGAAACTCTAATTTTTTTTATATTTTTATATTTTTTTGCATATACTAAAAAATTTGCACTTTGAATTTGCTCAAGACTGTCCCTTTAAAAAGAAAGAAAACATTTTCCAATTCAAAGTGAGATGTTTCTTGGAATCATCCCACTCATTTCATTGCATTCCACGGGGTTTATAATTAATAGTCAAAGCAGCACCTGCTCTAAATCTTAATTGCTTTCTTCCCCACACAAACTGCTGCTAGAGGTGCTGGTAAATTGATTTGTAGTATCCAACACGGCTGCAAATTCGTCTTTGGAATTCATAAGGCAGAAAATTGAGCACAGCGTTGGAATTTTTCCCAAGGAAAAATGTAACTGTAATTGTCTCAGTGCAGTTGGTACCTGCTAATGAATAGATGGAGATGGAACTGTTATTATCTAGCACTATTGTTTGCCATCCAGTTCTGTACATGTGTTTGATGACTGTACATAGAATTCACCACCCTCCGGCACTCTTTTAGTCCCGTAACTTATCTGATAACAGTAGAAACATTCTAGAATTCAGGAACCCAATGCAACATTCACTGCCTACAAGGCACTGCATGTTCTACCCCCTGAGATTCCATATGTTGACAATCCTAACCCTTTGTGTGACAGTATAAAGAGACTGGAACCCTTACAAGATAATTACATCATGAATAGGATCCCTGCCCATATGAGAAGAGGCCAGAGAGCTAGCTAGGTGTGAGCCTCCAGGTAAGGACATGAGAAGACGGCAGTGTGTGGCCCAGAATGGAGCCCTCACCAGAGCTGGACCACACCTCCAGCCTCCAGAACTGAAGGAAAAAAGTGAAGCACAGCTGGAAGTTTCCTTGAATTCGTGTTCACTGTGACTTTTATTTTAGAGAGCTCTTCTAAATGGAGCGGAATGAGGCTTGGAGCCCACTTGTTCTAGACAGGAGCTGAGCCTCTGGACCCACCACTCCCCTTCCCTGGCCTGCAGCTTTCTTAGCCTACAAAAGCTATTGCAGATTCAATCGCAAACAGTTCACAGCCTGCCCCCACAAGAGGAGCTGGCAGCAGATTGGAGATGCTGTGTATAAAATCTATCTAGAAAAAGATTTGTTTTAAAAATGCCAATTTTACAAATTACACTATATTTTTGAAATATTTTTATTACTTAAAAAAAAAAAAAGCAAATAGCGTGTGTTTGTTTCAAGGGAAAAAGAAATGTGAAGTTAGAGTGTAAGAAAGGAGGATTTTTTTCAGCCCTGCTGTGGTACAGCCTTCCCTACTTAATCAATTGCACTTTAAATGTCCCCGGGGGGGGGGGGGGGCACGGGAACTTAAGAGAAGCATAAAATGAATTATTTTTAAATGGGCTCTTGATTTGTTAGCTCAATTTTTAGTGTAATGAATTTAGTCTAAAATGGGACTCAGGGCTATTTCCTGTAACACACTCATCCATTCATTGAGGTGGCCTTTCTCGAGTGCTGGTCTGGGTCTATTTCCTGCATATGTTGCATTTTATGTCAGGACTCCACGTTGCAGTGAGTAATGCCAGTGGTTTGATACAATTTCACATGTGCTGGGCACAGGGCCCACTGTTCTGTGACTGACTTTGCACTTGTGTGTTTACTAATCCTAGATTAGGGAAAAGCATGGGATTCCAGTCAAATGTCTAACTCATCTTTATTGCTTTTCAAACTTGTTCTCTAGAGGATATGCTTTCAAATATACTTTCCTTCCAGAGGGTGAATTTATTCCCTTTTCGGTAGTTTCTTAGATGGAGGAGGTGTAGAGGCTTGAATAGGGAGCAGATAGCTCCCCCAAAGCTGGAAAAAAAGTGTGAGGGTCACTTGGACCATGTACTTCATTAAATGCTCAGATGAAGTAATTAGATTCAAAGAAGACCCGGGGAGAGCTGTAGAATCTGAGAGCTCCAGGGTTGTATCCCAACCCGGGTCTTCCTGTTGGCTTGACACCCCCTCTCTGAACAAGCAAGCCTGAGATTAGATGCCCTAAAGGAGCTATCATCATAAAAGGAAGCTGAGCTCATTAATTCAGTGACGGTCTTCAGACTCCCAGTTCAGTTCCTTGTGTTAATGAAACATGCACACTAGTTGACAGGAGTGTGGAAATTAGCTGTCATATTTATGGTTTTCCACAACCTTTCCCTCTGAGAGATCTAACAAAGTGACAAGGATTTCCCAATACTACTTTATTTCTCTGGGTTTATTTGAGATGTCAGGAAAGGCAAGATGTGAAGGTTTTTTTTTTTTTTTTAATGTGTATTTTTACAAGAGAATGGTTATTTGATGCTCCAAAATGTCTCCTCTTGAATAAAAAGGAAGTCATGTACTGCGTGGTCTCCTTATTCATAAGCAAGTTATGCCAAAGCATATGGATTAGGCTAGATGTGGTGCCGAATGCCTGTAATCCCAGAACTTGAGATGTGGAAGCAGGAGGATTACTGTAAATTCAAAGCCAACCGGGTCCTAAATAGCAAACTGTATGCAAGCCAGAGCTACATAGCAAGAACATGCCTCAAATAAACAAACAAACACAGGCAAGAAAACAGAAAACATAATAATTAGAGCAAACCACGAATGATGCTCAAACACAAAGCACCCTCCAAAACTACTAAATATATTCACCATATCATGTGGGCGCGTATACCATAAATACAGATGTATTTTATGTAACCTTTTACATTTTTATATAACTATGATATATAAAATATGTATTTGGTTGGAGGCATTTTACTTGCTTGGTGTCTATTTACAAAATACATACTGAGATGAATATTATTTCTAAAATAATATAAAGTATATTTATACCTTTTCTGATTTTTTTAAAATTTGTGTGTGTGTGTGTGTGTGTGTGTGTGTGTGTGTGTGTGTGTGTGTGGTGTGTGTATACATGCATACAGGTGCCCACAGAAGCCAGATGAAGATGTCAGATCCTTGGAAAGAATTTTAGGTACCCTGGAGCTGGATTTAAGCAGTTGTAAACCCTCTGATATAGGCTCTGGGAACCAAATTCTGGTCCCCCACAAGAGCAATAAGTGCTCTTGGCTGCTAAGCCATCTCTCCAGCCCCAGTTTGATACCTTTTTAAAAGCCAACCTCAGCTTTGTATTAATGTGCTTTGGGAAGCAGCCATACTGTACTAGAAACTCTGTTCATTTGAGTTTTCTTATTGTGAGTTTGAAAGGGATTAGTTATTTAGTAAGGCCTTCTGTAGCCTGAAGTTTTCCTGTGTCCTGCCCGGATCCAACTGGGCAGCAGCCATTTTTATAAAATAATCACTCAGAGGCTTAATATTAATTACAAACTGTTTGGTTTATGGCTTGGGCATATTGCTAGCTAGCTCTTACATCTTAAATTAACCTATTTCTATTCATCTATATTTTGCCACATGGCCATGGCATTACTGGTCTGCTGGGTGGCTGGATGACATCTGCTTGACTCCACCCTGAAGAGAGACCAGGAGAGGCTGTTGGTGAAGGTACAGCCCTTGTGCAGTACAGATTGCATTTTGGAGGTGCCAGCAGCATGGGACGGAAGCAGCTGTAGAGCAGATCCAGCCTGACCCTAGGAATCAAGCTGTGTGAGCTTCAGATGGCAGAGCTGGAGAGATGCCATTGCCAAGGTCCTTTGTACGGAACTCTACTTTTTCCACGTCCTCACCAGAGCTGTTTAGGGTTGACACCAGGATTGAGCAGCCAGGTCAGTGGGTTCTAGCTACTGTTCTTCATTTCAGCACCTGGATATGTCTCTCCCTGAATGTGACCCAACTGTGGACTGACTTTTATTTTCCTCTTTCATTCCAGAGTCACACGGAAAGCTCACAGCACTGCTTACAGAGCCATGCCCTGCCTTGTTGGCTTTTTGTTTGTTTGTTTTGTTATTGTTACTGTTTTTAATGGAAGGAATTAACTATTTACGGTTAGAAAGTGGATGTTATTGTTCTTCCTTGGATGAGCAAAAAACAACAACAGTGATTTATACCCATCTATTTGTTTCTCTCAGATATTTGTATTTTAATAGTTTTGGGTTCAATGTGTTAAAGAAGAGAGTCTCCATCAGGGTGATGGTATCTTCCAGAAGATACTTGGCCTAGAGGCAGTGTTGGTTGTCAGAGCATAGGCTGCTGCTGGAGTGTGAGAGGCCAGGGTCCACTCCATAAAGGGAGCCTTGAGCTCACTCTGTACTCTGCAAGAAAGCACAGAACAGCCTCCTGGACAAAGAACTAAAAAGCTCTACAGTGTCACAGTGAAGAAACCTGTTAGATGACAGCATGACTCCTAAAGCATGAGGCTAAAGGAAATACGGGGGTGATGGACTGAGGAGAAGTCAGTGTTTTCTGGAGGCTGGTCTCTTGGCTGTGAAAGCTTAAGACACACCTACTCCTAGACTTCTTTGACAAAATCCATGAAGAGAAACATCAGTGACTTGCTGACTTGTGTGAAGGTGAGTCACCAGATGGTTACTCAGTAGAAGCCTCTTCCTGTCCTTCCCACCCTCTACATGTGCATGTATCTTTCTCCTCTTCTAGGGCACCACTTCCATTCTTCATTGTCTGCGTGTTCCCATCCTGAATCATGTAGCCATCCTCTTAAACCAACTTTACCCGAGTCAATATCATTCTCTTAAACACTCTTTACTGCGTATCACCAATGACCACTATGCAAGATGCAGAATTCAGGTCTGTCTCCTAGTGAAGACAACTGAATGCTTCTCTAAATTAAGGAATTTCAGTGGCAGGAGCTGGTAACTACTTGCCCATTTTTTTTCTCCTGGCATTCATAGAGAAATGTGTCTTTCAAAAGGCCGCCTCCTCTTTCCTGTGTACATTAGAGGAAGCATATAGCACATCCCCTTTGAAGTCTTTTCATTAAAAGGGGGAGGCAGAGGGGATAAGTTGGGGGGGGAGAATGAGAAAAGGAACATTCCTCAAAGGCAATTTCTAGACAGATGACTTGATTTAGGGCCCTGATATGCCCTTCGCTTTTTGACAGTCTGAATTAATTCAGCAGATCAGAAACAAAGACGGTTCTAAAATAGCAAGTTGCGGCCAGGACCGGGGGTAATGAAATTTGCTTTGAACAATGTGGTCACTGTATGTGAGTGTTTCAGATGATGACCGGAACACATACACAAAAATCTCTGTTCTGTGAGGCCTGTTCTAATCTTAGAAGCAGATTTCACCCTACGTTCTTGTCAGCATGGGTTTTTGCCTCCCACAGAAATACTCACTCCTTCCTGAGGAGTGGGCACGGGACAGCAGCACTTCAAGCACTTACCAATACTCTGAGGCAGAAGTGGCCACGAGAGAGTATATGCCAGATGCAATGGCGGGTTCCTCCTTTTTCCCTTTCCCTGGTCCACACTGCTTAATAACTGAGGCCTGCTTCTGCTTGAGCCCAAACGAGATCTCAGCAACCTCACATACCATTTGTTTCTGCTCTCACTGTGGACTACAAGGAATTATGGTCCAGGAAGGGGGGAGGGGGTTGTTTGTTGTATAATAGTGATTGGGACAGAGGCTCAGGTTGGCTTCGAACTCATTACATAGCAGAGGATGATTTTTGAATGCTACCTCTCCTGCTTCTATCTCCCAACTGCTAAGGTCACAGAGATGTACCACCCTGCCTGGCTAGAGGATTTTGGAGGCCTCTTTTTGCTCATACCACTGCCTAACAGGTCACTATGTATGAAATGCAACCAAGCAACCAAATGACTTGCTGCACCAGACGTTCCCATAAATCCTGATCAAGTGTTGCACTCTGTGTGAACAGCGTGTCATAGACTGTCTACAAAGATATCTAGAGTAGCCCACCATATCTACACTTCCATCCACCCAGAAGTCCAAACGCCCTCCAAAGGGGAACAAGCTGGACCAAGTTCAAAGAAAAGAAAGATGGCCTGGAGTAATCCACGTCAGGAGTGCGGTGGATGTGGGAGAAGGGAGGGGCCGAGGACAATCCAGGCAGGCATTGAGATCAGGGGGAAATGGTGGAACTTCCGTGCTACATGTGGTGTGCAGGGTGTTCAGCCGGAGAGTAACATGATCTGGCTTCAGATTTAGAAAGACCTGGGGCTTTGGGAGAACATAGGGAAGGAGCTGATGCAGGCAGATCATAGGGGGCCCGAGCTACTGTAGTGAGGTAGTGAGGCAAGTTCTGGAGTGTTTGCTGCCTGGAGCTCGCAAGTCTTCCCGTCGGCCTGGGTGGAGGCAGGGGGGCAGCGACAGAGGGGTTTCGATTTGGAGCTTGAGGTACACAGTAGCTGGAGAGCCATCTTCAGAAATGGTGAAGCCAGACCTTTTTTAGTGTTTGAGTGGGTAGGGGGAGTAGGAGTGGGAATCATCTGCCTGTTCTCCATGGTTAATACTAAGCCGCTAAACATAGTTAGCTCTAGCGCACAGTGGGCAGCAGCACTGACATTATATTTAGACGTGTAAAGAAAATTAGTCACCTTTACGGCAGCATCTTTCAAGCATAACCAAGACTAAACCTTCTTCTTAAATTACTTGGTAGGAAGTGATATTTGGTTAAGTTTTTGGTTTTTTTTCTTTCTTCCCTACAGCTTTGTGTACAAAGAGGTGCTCCATCAATACACTTGCATGGTAGCAAAGTTGATCACTAAGGAGGGCAAGGGGGCTGTTTTCCTCTCGACCACATGAGAGTTGTTTGTGAAGTCAATGGCTGCACGCCTGTCTCCATCACTAGAGGATGGACTCCGTGGAGCAGTGCCCTTCTCTTTCCACAGTGGAAAGAGAGAGACAGGCAAACTAGGAACCACAAAGTCCTGGAAGAAAGCCAGTGCTGAGTTCCTTGGGTTTTCCTTCAAAATCCCACCCCAGACTCTGAGCTGAAAAGGTCAGCCACCCAAAAAATGCAAACAGATTCAGGTAAAATGAATGAGTGAATGAATGAATGAATGAATGAATGAATGAGTAAATAACCCACCTTGTTGGAAAGCCTGCTCTCTCCAGCTAAAAGACAGGGAATAGGAAGCCTAGCACGGCAGAAAACTTTAGATAATCACCGCTCTGCTCCAGACAAATACTGCAGAAAGACTGACACCCCACCCCCCAGAAGAAGGACTAAATAGTTGTATCTCCTCCAACTTCATGTTGAAACTCTGCTCTCCTATGAGATGGTATAGACAGTGGGGGCCCCGGGAGGTAATTAGACTATATGAGACCATGAAGATAGCACCTTTGTAAGTGGGACCAGTGCTTTCCAGGCCCAAGGGGACTGGTGTATCTCTATACTAATATGTGAAGACAAAAGAGAAGTTAATAATCCATAATCAGAAGAGAGCCCTTACCAGAGCCTATCCATGTTGGTGCTCAGAATCGGGATTTTCAATGGTCAGGACAACCAGAAATACATTTCTGTTGATATAAGTCTGTGATGATTTGTTATAGCAGCCGGAACCAAGATGCTTATCATGTCCAAGTAGAGGGGCTGAGATTCTGCAAACAGCCACAGGGTACTCCAAGACCCTTTAGGAAACTAAATAGGAGGCTAGTATTTAGGTTCCCTTGTCAGATTGGTAGAAACCAAGTGAGAAAGCTGGCCTTTTCCCTCACCAGTAACAACTGAGTGCCTACTGCAGCTAATTTCTGGAGCAGTGTGGGAGGAAGCCTGTAGCTGGAGAATTTCTCTCCAGGTCCCACCAAGCAGTCCCACGGCCCACATATAAAATAATCACTCAGACACTTGCTTATATTACTTATAAACTGTATGGCCGTGGCAGGCTTCTTGTTATCTACTTCTTTTATCTTAAATTAAGCCATTTCTATTAATCTATAAGTTGCCACATGGCTCATGGCTTACTGGTACCTTACATCTTGCTTATCAAGGCTGGCAGGTCTCTCTGACTCAGCCTTCCACTTCCCAGCTTTATTCTCCTCCTTGTCCCACCTATACTTCCTGCCTGGCCACTGGCCAATCAGTGATTTATTTATTGACCAATCAGCAACACACTTGACATACAGACCATCCCACAGCAGAAGCCCAGAGGAGACTCAGGATGTTCAAGTCTATCAGCCCTTTGGACCTTTCCAGCCAGGGGCAAGCACACACAGTGATGGGAACCTCATTTCTATCCAACAGGATTCCCCAACCTGCGGTATCATTGGAAGATGGGTGGAGAGCCTCCACCTAAGAGGCTAGAGTAATGTCAGAGGGGAAAACACAAAAATAGCTAAAAATGGACGCCTGAATAAGACCCAGAGTCTCAAAATGAAACCCCAAAAGGTCCAGATTTTAATTAAAAAGGTATCGTGCCAACAGCCAGGCCGAGGTTCATAGGGATGGAATGAGTGTGCCCAATAGATGCCCAACCTTGAGATGACAGAGTGCTGGCTTTATTGGACCACTGCTTTACAGCAGTCATCACCAAAACACTTCGAAGAGTAATTAAGAACACACCGGAAGCAAACGGAAAATGAGAAAAGGCTCGGCCAAAGAGCAGAGGATGTAAAAACACGAGAAATATTAGAGCTGGAAAACAAAGTAATTGAAATGAAAAGCCCCCTGCCTGGATTGAACAGCAGTCAGGGAGGAGGGAGAAACTGTGAACTGGGGGTCGTGATAATAGACACTATCTGCTCTGAAAAATAGAGAATGGGGGGGTGTACTTAAAAAACTTTCTAAATTGAACAAGAAAGGTAACCTATTAACTTAAGAAAATAAAAGATACTCAGAGAAAAAGAAAACCATGGTAAGATGCATTCTAATGAAGGTTCTGAAAACAACTGAACCAGCAAAAGGAAAAGGATGCCCTAGCCGTACCAGGAACAGTGGGGTTGGGGGTATTACTCTCAGAAAATCCAAGATCAGGACAGAAGCGATGTCATGTTAGTTTGTTCGTTTTTAAGTTTTTAAAGAAAAACCCGTCAGCATTAAATTCTGTATTAAGCGAATATACCTTGGAGCAGTGGTTCTCAACCTGTGTGTCTCAACCCCTTTGGGGGTCAAATGCCCTTTCACAGGGGTCACATATCAGATATCCTGCCTTTCAGATATTTACATTATGAGTCACAACAGTGGCGAAATTAAGTAATGAAGTAGCAACAAAATAATCTCACGGTTGGAGGTCAGCACAACATGAGGAACTGTATCAAAGGGTCATCACAGCATTAGCAGCGTTGAGGACTGCTGCCTTGGAGGGATGAAGAGGAAAGCATGGTATTTTTAGGTAAAGGAATGCTAACACAACTTGTTACCAGAGAATCTCCTAAAAGAATAATTGCAAGAAGTCTCTAAACAGAAGACTCGCTGAAATAAAGACCCCTGGAACATAATGTCAGAAACAAAACGGCCAGAAAAATCAAGGGTGAATATAAGGGATTTTCCCTCTCTCTTTCAGTGTCGTAAGTCATGGTTGATGGTTGGGATTTCGATCTCAAGAGTGGTTCTAAACTTTCGTAGAGGAACTATGTCCAACAATAGCCAACAAGGGAAAGCTAGGAGCTCAGGTTTCTGTTCTTCGCTCACAGTGGTGAAGTAGGGATACCAGCAGACTGCCTGTGCTTATTATATACACCGGCTTACAGCGTGACAGACTCCCCACTCAAACAGCTGTGCAGAGATGCGTGCAATTAGAAAAAAGTAATAATCCAGGGAAATGTCACAGAAGAATAACAGGTTTCACTTAGAACAATCAAAGTAGCGTCCTGAAAGATGATCAAATGCTGGAATATTTCCATCAGAGGAGCCTTGAAACTATGAATTATGGACTATGAAAGTAGCCAGAATTTACTGATTGCATGGCTGCATTTATACAATACTCATAAAATGGAAAAAAAAATTATACAAGTGGAAAAGAAATTAGAGCTTTTCAGGGACTAAAGAGGTGGTGGGGTGGGAGCTGACGGAATTGGCTTCAAGAGACATTTGCAGTGATGGACATATCCTGTATCTTAACCGTGACAATGTCAACCAGTATCCAGCTGGGACATTGGACTATAGCTTACCAGATGTTAACTTAGGAGAAAACTGGTACATGAGATCTCTTTGTTTAATTTTTTTAAGGTTCTGCATATGTATCTGTATTCATCTCAAAAGAACAAGATTGAATGAAAAATTTACTGTGAAGTTTTTACAAATAACATGAACTAAGTACTGTGTGGACCTAAGAGCCAAAAAGGACTTCAGTTCTAGTACAATATCAATTCTAGTGCAAGCACCATATTCTAGATGGCCCCCATTCTCTCTCTCTCTCTCTCTCTCTCTCTCTCTCTCTCTCTCTCTCTCTCTCTCTCTCTCTCTCCTCTGTGTGTGTGTGTGTGTGTGTGTGTGTGTGTGTGTGTGTGTGTGTATGCCTGTGTGTTCAGATATGTGGGTACAGGCATATGTGTGCCACAGTACATGTGTGGATGTTCAAGGACAACTTCTGGTATCAGTCCTTATCTTTCAAACCTTGTTGGAGACAAGGTCTCTCTTTTACTGCTGCATACTCCAGCCTTGCTGGCTTGCAAGCTCCTGGGAATTCTCTTGCGACCTCACAGAAGCACTTGGATCACAGATATATTCATACTATCATTCTGGGCTTTTCTAGGGCTCTAGGGATTGGAACTTAAATTTTCACACTTGCACAGTGTTCTGTCCACTGAACTGTGAACCCAGCCCCAGACAACATCCATTTGTTCATTTTATTCCAACCCACAGTTTCATTTGCAAATACGCTGAAACATGTGATTAAATGAAGAAAACTTACTTGGAAATTGGCTAATGTCATTGGCTAATAATAATTGGCTAAGAAGACATCACGCATTAATGATTTGCAACATATAAGCTAGCACATCCAATCCTTAAAGGAATTGGCTAAAATTGTCCGCGAGGACTGTGAAGGAACACAGAGTGAGCTCAGTCCCAACTACACTTAGCAAGGAAGTGCCCTACTAGAAAGAGACGCTGAGGATTCATGAAGCCTTTGAGACTTTGTATGAAATCTTGCCTTTACAAGAATCCTTCTCTACCTCAAGAATGTGCCTACGTGTCCTCCTAGCTCTGAACACATGACTAACACTTAATGGTCTCTTGCCAACCATGCCACCAAGCCAAAAACCTTCATCCTGCTGCTTTTCCTGTTCATGATCCTGAGGATTCAGGGCCTCCTACTGGTGGGCATCATGGGTCTTGTCCACCTGGTTTACCTGTTATCTCACCCGAGCCAACATTGACCTGGGGGTTGGATGTGGGGCTTATGAGGGTGGGCCTGTTGAGTGGGCTTGACTGGGTTTTGATGTAAGAGTCAGAGCACGAGGACAGAGCTGGGGACACCTAGAAGGTGTGGTCAGAGAAGGGGCCCTAGGTGTGGATCCCCTGCTGTGTTAATCAGGAGACAGCAGGGGTCTCTAGACCAGCATTGCTGAAGTATCAGGTGGGTTCTCTTGGGAGAAGCAAGTGTGGTGCCTCCACTAAGAAACACAAGCCCAGTGTAAGAAAGGTCTGACGTGGTGCTGGTGTTAGGACTTCCTCAGAACATAAGCTGACACCCAGGCCAGGAGCAGAATGAGGGCTCACAGCTCCTGGGAAGTGTCCAGACCTCCACAGGCCTCAAGCTTTAACTTTTTATTAGCTAACTTTTGTTTATGACATAGTCACTGCATTCAGTTTATTGTGACATTTTCAATACGTAGATTTAAGTAAACATGGGAGAGAAAGAAGAAGAAGAAGAAGAAGAAGAAGAAGAAGAAGAAGAAGAAGAAGAAGAAGAAGAAGAAGAAGAAGAAGAAGAAGGGGAGATTACAGGACATGTATTTAACAGAGTCCATTTTTAAACAGAAAACTGGAATCCAGAACTTGTATTCCTACATTCCAAGCTACCATTTTTCCATCATCTGCATTTTTCCGTTTAGCATTTAATATCTAATCTCAGAAGAATAAAGAACACACTATATCTGTATCACTTTTGTATGAGGAAGTCTAGATCCTAAGTTCCTGAAGGTTGGGTAAAATTTGCCTGGTTTATGCCTGCTGACTGGCTAGTTGGGTATGTGTACAGTCGATCTCTATGCCCAGTCTAAGATCGATACTCTGGGCATTTGTCTCTTCTTCCTTAGCAGGAATTCTCTGGAGACTGAAGATTTGTGTGACCTTTGCATCTCTCAGAAGGGAGTGGTTCACTGGAAACATAGATCTGTGTCAAGGCTTCCAGGGAGAGGCAGGACAGCCCTGGCTTGGATGTTCTGTAGGTCTGTTTCTCAGTCGCTGCATCCAGGGACCATTTAATGTCCTCTCTGGCATAGTCCTCAAAGCTGAAGGATGAGCCATCCTGGATGGAAAGGCTTCTTTCTCCTAACTATTTGGAACTTATTTGGAACACACTCCCTTCAGGCCTAACTGCCATGGAACTCAGTGACAAAAGTGAAGTGTAGACACAGTCACAGGCAGTGTGTGTGCTGCATTCAAATGTACTACTGAAGTGGTCTCAGTCAGTTTCCTCCGTTGACATCCAAAGACAACCAAGAACCTTCTGGGGATTTGAGAGGGCTCTGGTTGATGTTTGTACTGGGTGGTTTCGTGTGTCAACTTGACACAAGCTATAGAGTCATCAGAGGAAGCAGCCTCAGCTGAGGAAATGCCTCCATGAGATCCAGCTCTAAGGCATTTTCTCATTTAGTGATCAATGGGGGAGGGGCCCAGCCCATGGTGGGTGGTGTCATCCCTGGGCTGCTGGTCCTGGCTTCTATAAGAAGGTGAGCTGAGCAAGCCATGGGAAGCAAGCCAGTAAGCAGCACCTCTCCATGGCCTCTGCATCAGCTCCTGCCTCTGGGATTCCTGCCCTGTTTGAGTTCCTGTCCTGACTTCCTTCAGTGATGAACAGCAATGCTGAAGTGTAAGCCAAATAAACTCTTTCCTCCCCAACTTGCCTTTGGGTCATGGTGTTTCATCGAAGCAATAGAAACCCTAAGACAATGTTGTGGTTGTTGTTGTTGTGGTGGTGGTGGTGGTGGTGTGTGTGTGTGTGTGTGTGTATGTGTGCCTTGAGCCAACACTTGGCTCAAGGGTAACCCAGGCTGGTTTAGAACTCATGGAGACTTTCCTCTCTGCCTCCCATGTCATGGGATTAAACACATGTGACACCATTGCAGCAAGCTTTTGGGTATTTTGCTGTCTATTGGTACAATCACTATCACCTATTTTCATTTGAGATCTTTCTAATTCCCTGAAAGCTATCAGGTCGTGCAACCTGTCTGAGAACTTGAAACATATAGATAGTGCAGGTGTATAGAGCACCTGAGTTCGAATGGAGGCTGCCATTCTCACAAAAGCAAGCACATGAACAAGTTCTTATTCTAGAAGGAGAAGTCCACGCTAACTGATGCTTTCCAGGAATCAGGAATCAAAGGGTAAGAAGACTTAAAATCATCCACGGTCATTGGTGTTCGATTCTGAAAGGCTGGGCTGTGTCTGCTGCTGCCAGAGACTGAACCAAGTTTTACCGGTCTCTGAGAACACGAATTGACAGACACAGGGCGACACAAACCTCAAATGGAAATTATGCTTATGATTACCATCTGGCAGTCCTTGTTACACAGTGCCACTCTGAACACCACAGAACAAATCTTAGCCTGAGAAAAACATTAAAAGCAGGAGCAGCTGGTTGGGGTGCATGTGCCCCTGTTACAAAACCCACACCACCCACATTCCTGAACCGGATTGGCAGCCCCCCATGATTGGCACCTCCTGCCCTACTGAAGCGGGTCCAGGAAGGCAAGGAAGGGTAAGAATTAGTCTAACTGCCCTTTGAGCGAGTCAGTCAGAGGTCAGTGGCCCTCCTTTAGTACTCTAAAGAGCATTGGTTGGTTCTATTAATATCCAGCGCTTATATGACTAAAAGGAAAAGCATGTGAGGGAGAAAGTCCCATTTCAGATTACAGTCCCGAGTCTCCAATCTCAGCTCACTAGCTCTTTCCCCACCCATTTCTCTTCTCAGATCCCGGGCCGTGAAATGATATGGAAGAAGGTGAGGGTTGGTGAACGGCTGTCCAGACAGAGCATCACACAGAACTACACATGTTGCTTAGGTTCAGTTATGCTGAGTTGCCTGGAACCTTGCATGGTAGTTGGTTTTATAGTTCGAGCCTTTGATGTGGTCCATAACTGTTTCTTTGAAACAATCACAGCACACTCCAGGATTTAAGAGGGACAGAGCAGACAGCACAAGTCCGGACTCATCCCTCCCCAGCACGGGTAACGTTAAGGTGATGAAGATTTCAGAACCCCTGTGGCTTTTGCCTCTGTGACTTCAGCACAGGACTAAACAAGAAGGAAATAAGGAAATAAAAGGTCGAGGCACACATAGATCTTTACCTTCTGTGATAAGCCAGAAGGGAGCGAAACGAAGGAGCAGAATTATTCAAAAGCAGTCTTTTCTTGTTTTGAACTATAATCTGTTAATTGTACAGTATACAAATCATGAGACTTAAGTCAGTCTTGACAAGTGTGTACACTGTAGAACCGGCTTGAGCTAGTCATTATTTTGAAGTTCTCGGATGTCTAGCGGAAGAGCTGACAAGCTAACCTAGTTCACCCATTCTTTTCAAGCGAACCTGTATTTTTCTTTTTCTTTTTCTTTTTTTTTGTTTGAAAGGTCAGATCTTGGGGAAGCTGCTAGCCAGAGAAGAGAACAATCTGATCCTTCCGTGGCCAAAGAGTTGTATTTGTTTTCATGAGGATAAGAATCTATTTTTCTGGAAGAAGTAAGATTTCTGAGGAAGACAAATTCTCTTTCCTCCTTGGTATTATGAAAATCTTGAAGCATGTCATCTTTTAAACTAGTCTCAATTTTTATGGAATTTCTAATAGTTTTTGTTGGACCCACCCCCTGCCCCCAATCAATTTTTTAAAAATCCAAACCCCAAACATCACTAAAAACGTCTGAAATTTTTCTCAAGTAGATTTTATTTTTCATGTTCAATCTTCATTTGGTACATAACTGATTTGATATTTTTGTTATGTATTACATGCTGTTATATCTATAACACACATTATTATAGTTATATATTATATGTTTAATGTGATATATCAAATACAAAAGATCAGCCAACAAAAATACTTAAACCAGAGTTTCTTGGAAACATCACTCAGTGGCTGCCCAAGCAGTAAATAGTTTGGTATTTGCTAATTCAATGTTTGCTGTGACTTT